>NW_016206084.1:0-2143 GCF_001687245.7 Rhagoletis zephyria
CAATGGAAATTATTTATTTATTTTGGTAATTAAAAACTTATCAACCACTTACCTGAGGAGTTTTTACCACTTCAGACAGGCAACCACTTAATTCAGACTTTGTTCTTTCTTTTTCGTCACCTTGATTGTCTTCTTTCTTAGTGAGTAAATTTATAAAATCAATGCCACTGTCTTTAATCTCTTGATAGTTTCCCACTGCAAGGCACTTTCCCTCATCAATAATCAAAATTTTTGTTGCTTTTTCAAGGAACTGAATTTGGTGAGTGACCAAAATGCGTATTTTGTTTTTTAGAAAATCCAATATACATCTGAAAAACGTTCAATTAAGTTAGTATTTTATTGTTGATCAAAAGATGGTTTTTGCACCTACTTTTCAAAAATGTGTTCAGCTACTGAAGCGTCTACTGCAGAAAGTGGATCATCAAGAAGTACAATATCAGAAAAACGGTAGACAGCTCTAAAAATGGTTGAACTTTATAAATTGGTTTTTTGTTTTTCTTTTTGATTACCTTGCCAGATTGATTCGTGCTCGCTGTCCACCAGAAAGAGAAACGCCTCTTTCACCAACAAGAGAACGATCACCGTCCGGCATAAGTTTGAAATCTCTTCTCAGAGCACAAACGTCCACTACTTTGTTGTACAGTTGCTCGTCATAGTCGGCACCAAACAAAATATTGTTTCTCACGCTATCATTAAAATTCCAAGGATCTTGGCTGGCGTAGGAAATTGAGCCATTAAGAACAATTGATCCGCTTTTGATAGGCAGTTCTTTGAGCAAAGTCATAAGTAAGGAACTCTGATGGCGAAGATTATTGAGAGCTGATTAGAAACACTTTAAAACTTACCTTTCCTGCACCAACGGGACCAGCGACAACTAGTAAATCGCCAGGTTTTAACTCAACTGAAATGTCTTCCAGCGTTGGTTTAGTCTAAAAATTTAATTTTAACTTTTTCAANTTAAAACTTACCTTTCCTGCACCAACGGGACCAGCGACAACTAGTAAATCTCCAGGTTTTAACTCAACTGAAATGTTTTCCAGCGTTGGTTTAGTCTAAAAATTCAATTTTAACTTTTTTTTTTAAAATATGCTTTCAAACTTTACCTCAATCCAGTTAGCAGCAATCTTGTCAATCTTCACATAAACATCTTTTGAATCTTTTGACGAATTATCTTTTGTAAAAGCTTCGTTTTCTTCAAGAAGTAAAAATGTCTAAAAATCAAACAATTAATTAAAATTTTTTAATTAATTTAACTAACCTGGACTCTTTTGAAAACGACAAGAAGTTCTGAACCTTGTGAAACGGCCATAGGAAAAAAGTACGTCATCGTTAAGCGAAGAGTATTGAATAGAGACATAGAAACAAAAACTGCTTCGGCATCCAGTACATTTCCAAGAAAAATGTAAATGATAAAAGATCCAAACAACATTATTCGAGTAGCCACAAAGAAGACAGACATGTTCAATGACTTCAAGTTGCAGCATCGTCGAATCTGTTTCACTTCTTTCCTACAGAAAAACACGATTAACGATCATTAAACCGTTTTATCTTTGAAGCTGCCACTTACTTTCTCGCTTCAGATACTCTGTCGGCAAATGAACTTGTCCAGACGTACATTTTAATAACCTTAATGCCGGTGACGATCTCCTGCATGTACTTCAGCCGAGAATCAGTCAGCAGGGCAGTGTTCAGTCGAACTTTGGAGAACAACTTTCCCATGACGCCTTGAAATGGTATAAAGAAGAGAAGAATGACCAGGCCTACGAGGCTAGCCACTTTCAAGTACCCCCATACGACGTATATGATAATAACTGTTTGAACGGGAGCTATGAAAAGGTACATGCCCGCGGTAGAGAATTCATCAATGCGATTCGCATCATTGGCCAGAATGTTGGTGATCTGGCTTGCAGCAGTCTTCCCAACTGAAGCTCGACTCAGCTTGAGTGATTTCTGGTATATCAGTGCAGATACAGCCACTCGCCATCGACAGCCGACCCTTTGGAGCACCTGTACCATTGGATGATCTAAGGTAACTGAAAACGATTTTTAGTTATCAAGTTTTTAGTGCTAATCAAGTCATAGTACCTGTGACCACAAGGCAGGCATTAATTCCAGCAATGCAAAGCCAGGCTGTTTGGCGATC
>NW_016206085.1:0-2143 GCF_001687245.7 Rhagoletis zephyria
CCGCCGTTTCGTGGAAGCGTTGCCATAGCTCATGTGTTAATTAAAATTCCCTTCGTTTGCCGGACACGCAGTTGAAGGCCCCTAGATTAGTGCTGACGTGGAGTAGGCGAACAAGATGAATGCTTTGGAAAATGTTTTAGCTACGCTGGGCTTAAAATTGTATTTCTTAAATTTTTTTTTAGACGCATTTGCGAATATATTTTTATTGTAATCAATGTATCTTAATTAAACTGAGATACAACTTAAATACGCAAAATCACTGCCAGTAGCAAAAGAAGCTTGTCTGGTGTTGTCATTAACAAATAACGAATTGGTCATCAGCATCATTGCCAGCATCCGCTGCCTCATCAAAATCACTTTCATCTCCACTAAAATTAGCAGCAGCAATTTTAGAAACTTTTGCGGCCGTCCGACATTGATGTCAGCTGTTTGTAATTGTAATATATATACATATCTGGTTAAGACTTTGCCTGCTGGATTTCGGCAACAACCAATTAGGCATTGACTGAAATTATTTAATCTCAAGCCCCTCAAATTGTGGTCCCTACTTTGATTAATTATATTGTATAATTTCCGTTCTTTTTATGACTGTCGTAGTTGCTACAAGAGCAACGATTTTATTTTTTTTTTTTGGGCTCTCCAAATATTTCAAACTTCCTCAGCCAGCCGGTTATCATTATGGCTGAGATGCGCTGCCCTTAGGTTGACAAGAGAGTGCTTGCTAGTTGCGATGCTATGCTATAAAATACATATGACGCAACAAAAAACAATTGAAATTTTGTTTGTTTCGTATGCATTTTGTGGCTTCTAGCAAACGCTGTAGATTAAAAAAAAAAAACAAATTCTTCCTTCTACGCTGAGGTTAAAAAAATTGGGAAAAATTGTACATCCACCTACACCGATTGTTGAGAGATTGGCCAAGACGCCGGCACAATACTCTACTAGGAAGACCTGCATAAGACATAAGTTAGTCTATTTGTCTACCAACGAGGATGGTTAAAACTAATTAGGTGCTCAAATGGTTTCCGAGAAATTCGCTAAGAATGTGTGGGTCAGCTGGGTTAGCGTTAAGCACAATTTCCAGGCCTGCAGTCGAGGCGACTCAGACACTTCGAAGTACGCCTTTTCAGCAGCCTGTCAGAAATATCCGAGTTAAAGCTCTTGGAACTCCTTAGATTCGTCACCGATAGGAACTGGTTTAGCAGGTTTCATATATTGTACTAGTATTAGGATCCCATTAAAATTTTAACATAGACGAACACTGTATTTGAATTCAGCAAATTTAAGCTTTAAACAGCTTCTCTGTCGATTACTTTATTTGTGCTAATATTGGCCACACTTATTTAGGAAAACATATATGTACATATGCACGTAAACATATATATATCTTTAAAAGTAAGAAAGTTTATATAAATACATACATATTTATAGATTTATTTACAAATTTGTGCATTTTTAGGTGCCAGTATTGGCGCTTTCACAAAATGGCATTAACGTATCAGAAAGCAGATTAAATAAAGATCTGTTGGGCGCACAACAAGGAACATGAAATTTAATACGATTAGGCAGAAGCATTTACACAATCATAGGTATGTATGTATGTACCTTGCAGGAAAAACTTTTAGTATTGGCATAAGTTTTCTATCTGCAGATTGAGCTGTTTGCACAAAAAACGGAAACAGGTTTAGAATTACAGTTTTTTGACAGTGATAACTTAAGGAAAAAAGGAGATTTATGTGAATTTATATTGGAGACTACAAGGGTGTTTGGACTTACATACATATCTACACATAAATATATTTGTCAGAGCGTATACTTAACTCAGGAAAAGTGATTGTTGCAGCAAAAACCTTGTCATAAAAAGAGGACTTTCAACACATAGTAGCACGTATTATAAGAGGCATCCTCGTGCATGTATGTACATATATATTTATGAGAAAGAACATTGCATTAAACATTCCACAAAAATAAATTAGAGCGAAATATGAACACAAAACCAAGTGCAAGTGTGAGTATAATAACAAAAGGCATAAAATGAAAATGCCAAACTTCGCTGACTTGCTGTCAAAAAGTTTGCATCATTATTCATTATCAACACCAATTTTTATACCCGAGCGCACTTGTGCACAAGGGTATATTAATT
>NW_016206086.1:0-2143 GCF_001687245.7 Rhagoletis zephyria
GAAGCATTCTTGAAAAGTTTTCTGAGATAGGGCGTTTTCGAGCTGGTAAGAAATAGGTTGATCTTTCACTCAGATGTCGATGTGGAATATTAGCAAACTATGGCCACTCACAACATAAGACAGTAATAACAAATAACAAAGTAAATATCCATTAGATTTTTCTTTAAAAATACTTATTACAGTTAGATTACGAAAATCTGAAGATTTTTTGCATGGTGGTTTACTGTTTGAAGGTTTTGAGGTTCATCGGAGGAAATTTAAAACTAGATTAAAAATATTGCGCGGGTTGTTAAATCACCGCTCTTTTGAAAACAAGGATGGTCAACGTTTTTCTACCTCAGGGGCATAGCCACAGATACGGATCCCCGAGTCCCTCTAACAAAAGTTAAACTGTTGGCAGTCAGATGTACATATTCTATATGAAATAATGATATCTAGGTATTTACAAAAATTTAGGTGTTTTTCGTCTTGGTTAATGATACATTCTCCCGGGTAGAGAATGTTTTTCCCAGCATTGACGTCTCGATGCCAACAAGTACCACATTTTTGGCAAAACTGGTACCTGTGGGGCGATTTGGACGTCAGGTTTACGTTGTAACATTTTGCGCAAAGTTTGGTTGTTCTGAATTCATTAGCCATCAGAATATATGTATGCATGCCGTTGTTTGAGTGCTGCGATTAGTAACCGATTTGGTGTACGCCTATATCCGCGTATTGGCGAGTTCGCAGCAATCTCTGTTGATCCGATGCAGATTAATGTTTGTTTGGTACCAGTTGTTGCGCAATTTGGTTGCTGGCTTTTTTTCGGCAAATATACTTCTTCAACTTCAGCCGAGCCACCTTTCTTTGCCAGAAAATTCTTTGCTTTTGTTCCGGTGTCTCAAGTTCAAATTTACAGTATTCTTAAAATTTTAACGAATTCGCCGATAATTATATTTTTGTTGTGAAAACTTTTGTATATTTATGTAGTTTTATTTTGCGAGAATAGAAACCACAAAGGTGTTGATAGTACGAATTTTTTATTTTCTCAGGAACATTGTTCTGGATGCTAGCTAAAAAGAGCCGACACCCAGGATCTAACTCAATCATGTTGTCGTATTTTGTTCCGCGTATTTTTATTAGACCACCTTCACAATCGGTTTCATTTGGTTTCAGTTTTCTTTTTTGCCTTTGGTTTCATTTTGTATTTTCTTTTCCATGTTGAAGGAATTTTAAAATATTTTCCAATTTCACTTGTATCGAAGGAAGGAAATGGCCCTTTGAAGAATTTTAATCGACACAATAGTTGATGAAACGCAAATCGATCGTATCTGACGTGATGTAAACCGTGTTTTAGTTGTGGTATTAGTGAAACATTTTTTTCCTTGATTCATTATACCGTTGCAGGTTATAAAATAATTCGATGGAAGACCAAAATAGTNGCCGTTCCATTTTAAATCGGTACGCATACGTTCAAGTAACGATTGATCTGGGATATTTTTGGTATTTTTTTCGAATAGGTAGCTATGGTGTACTACATACCTTTTTTTGTCTTCTTCAAATTTGAAGTATTTTCTGAGCCGAGTATAACCGTGCATCCAAATATTGTTATGGAATATAGTCAGAAATTGATTCGCGATTTCCACAAAAAAATTCGACCGATACGAACTATTGTACAACTTGAGTTTTTTTCGCAGCATATTATACTCCTGGTCTATTGTATATTATGGTTTCTTCTTTACCATCAAGTGGTAATAACAGTCCAGAAAATTTATGGGTTCAAAGTTTTGTTGTTGCCAACGTTTCTTCAGTGTAAAGTGAATGTATCTTGATACCTCGACGAATAGAGACGACATCTCCTCCACATCCTTTTGAATTTGATCATATACGGCGTCATTTTTGCACGACGATCGTAAAGCTTTTTTCACCACGGAACAGGTTGTTTTATTACATTCACCTTCTTGGCGAAAGCAGCAAGCCAAGTGGCCTTTTGCGACTCATGACGAAAAATTAATTTTATTGCAAGTTCCCTCTAAAAAAGTTTTACATTCCTCGCGGCTAACCTTAAACTATTCAAAAAGAATTGACCGCATGCAAAAAATCTACAAATTACCAAATTTTCGTTATTACATCACATTAAAAACTAATAAAACGAGCCATAAAC
>NW_016206087.1:0-2143 GCF_001687245.7 Rhagoletis zephyria
CAAGAACAACGCTCCGCCGATTGGGGCCACTTTACCACAAGCCCTTAACTGCCTTCATTCGCTGGAGCGCAAGCTGCTACGATTTCCGGAATTAAGGTAGCAATATTTTGACTTTATGGATGATTACTTAAGTCGTTGGCATATGGAAGTGCTCACATCGGAGCAGATAGTTGAGGACCCAGCTACCTGCGTATATTTGGCTCATCACGCCGTACTTAAGCCAGATAGCTCTACGACGAAATGCCGAGTGGTATTTGATGGCTCGGGCAAAGACGCCACGGGTTTCTCACTTAACGATCGCTTACAAGTCGGGCCACCAATTCAACGGGACTTAATTGGAGTTTGCCTCCGCTTTCGTCAGCACCGTTATGTATTTTGCGCCGACATTGAGAAGATGTTCCGCGGCATACAGGTTGCTCCCGAACACACCAACTATCAGCGCATCATATGGCGCAAAAATGAAGATTTCCCTATTTCTCATTATCGACTGCTTACTGTGACGTACGGGCTAGCTCCATCGCCATTTTTGGCAGTGAGGGTTTTGAAGCAACTTGCAGATGACTACCGAAGCAGATATTCCTTGGCAGCGCGAGCTCTATGCTCCGACGCATATGTAGATGACATTACAACCGGATGTGACTCTGCCGAGGAGCTTATCGCACTCAAGGATGAGCTTATCCAGCTCCTAGCAGAAGCAAAGTTCCAGTTACGCAAATGGAGTTCCAATTGTTGGCCTTTGCTAGAAACTCTGAGTGCAGACCTCTGTGAGTACAAATCCGTGGCAATATCGGATAGGTCAGAGGCAGCCGCGCCTTCAGTGAAGATTTTGGGGTTACACTGGAATCCTTGCGACGACGTATTGTTTACCAAATTTACCGGAAAGGATATCGCTGGTAAGCCAACAAAAAGAGCGATGTTGTCTGAACTATCAAAGATTTATGACCCACTTGGTCTGTTCGCACCGGCTACCGTGCTGCTGAAAATCTTGTTTCAAGAAAGTTGGATAAGTGCGGTTAAGTGGGACCAGCAACTTCCTGACAATTTGTGCGCGCGTTGGCAGACATTCATCAAGTCGCTACCACAGCTGGAAATGATACGAGTCCCACGGTACATCGCCTCACCATTTGAAGCAATAGAGCTACATGGCTTTGCCGATGCGCCCACGCAGGCTTATGGTGCAGTTGTTTATAGTCGGGTCCACAAAAACAATAGCTACATAGTCACCTTAATCGCAGCCAAAACGCGCGTAGCACCAATAAAGCCAATCTCAATTCCGCGCCTGGAATTGAATGCTGCACATCTTTTGACAAAACTGCTGACCTTGATAAAATCTGCTTTAACAATTCAAATCTCAGGTACTTATTGTTGGTCAGATTCTGAAGTGGTGCTGCATTGGCTATCAGCTACGCCTCGAACCTGGAACACATATGTTTGCAACCGAGCTGCTGAAATTCTAGATGCTTGCCCACGCAGCTGTTGGCAGCATATTCGCACGGAGGACAACCCAGCAGATTGTGTATCTCGAGGACTTCTTCCCTTCAANTTCCCTTCAAATTAACGGAACATCAGCTCTGGTGGAACGGACCATCTTGGCTAGCGAAACATCAAACAGCTTGGACACCCCTCAAATCGAAATTCTCTAGGTCAACCGAGACCGCTTCTCTTACTAAAAGGAAATCAAACACTGAAGCAACTCTTCATGTGCTCCACGAAGATAACGTTTTGGAGATCCTTTTGAATAAAATTTCTTCCTGGTCCCGTCTTCTGAGGGTAATATGCTTTTGTTTTCGATTTATTAATCATTCTTGCCGTAGATTGAACTCACCCAATGGCGAACAATCCACAATTTTTTTAACGTCGAAAGAGTTGAAGAATGCGCAAAACGTTCTAATGAAGTACGTGCAAAGCAATGCTTTTTCAAAAGACTATAAGTTACTGAAGGGCGATTGTCAACTTTCGCGCAAATCCAAATTACTGCGATACACACCATTCATCGACGAGCATAGTTTAATGCGTGTTGGAGGACGTCTTGGAAATTCATCGTTGAATTACAACGTGAAACACCCAATTTTAGTCCCGAAGGAGTCCCCAGTAGCTACCCTTCTGTTACGTCATGTACATGTCACCAATCTACATACTGGCG
>NW_016206088.1:0-2143 GCF_001687245.7 Rhagoletis zephyria
TTCTCGCTTCTTCACTGCAGTGTCTAGCCCTCTCCCATACGAAATCCTCCGCGACCCTGTTCACAATCTGGATGAAGGAGGTCAGGCTACCGCTGGGGATTCACGTCGATGACACACCAATTCCGACGGTGAATAACCCCAAAATACTCGGAGTAACATTCGACAGCCTGCTCTCCTTCTCTGCGCACTCAACCGCTATTGTCAATAAAGTACAGAGCCGCAACAAGGTCCTCAAGTCGCTAGCCGGCAGTACTTGGGGCAAAGACAAAGAAACGTTGCTGGCAACATACAAGGCAATAGGCCGGCCGGTTTTGAACTACGCAGCGCCAGTGTGGTCGCCAGGGACTAGTAGGACGCAGTGGACGAAGCTACAGNTGATCGGGAGCCACAGAAGTGGCCACCCAAGCAGACAGCTGCTTGCAGAGGAGCCCTCGCCTAGGCACGTCAGGAGGCATCTATATGAACTGACGGACGAAGTCCAGAGGTTCATTAAGCAACCTCTGGACCCGACAGCTTACAGACAGGCCCTGAACGGCATTCACAGGGACTCAGTCTCGAGTTATGTAGACTCTAGTCCTGTGAATGCCGTTCTAGGCATAGCACCCCCGGACATAGACAAGACGGAGCTTCATATGCCTCGTGAGACACGCACAGCACTTGCACAACTTCGCTCCGGTTACTGCAGCAGGTTGAACTCCTACCTGAGTAGGTTGAATGAGGATGTGCCGAATGAGTGTCCGGCATGCGGAGAGACCCCACATGACTCGAAACATCTCTTCGCATGCCCGGAAAACCCGACAACCCTAACGGCCTTGTCCCTGTGGACAAACCCCACAGAAGCTGCACGCTTCCTAGGGTTGCCGTTAGTGGAACTTGACGACAACGACTGAGATGAGATGCCAACCGTCCTGGGCGGGGTTGTTGTAGCCGCTACAACAACAACAACAACATCACCGTTTATACACGTCTGTCACCTGCCACCCTACCTACAAGAGCTCTTTTCGGATGATGTGAAGAGTTTCCGGGAGCCGGATATTCCCCGCTCAGAAAGTGCTACAATCTACCTTTTTGTTTGGGTTCTTCTTGCCTGGCGGGAACAAAGACAAAAACAAACGAAAGTATACACACGTACAAACTTATTAACGACTTATATATGCTACGAAAATGTATGTACGTATTTATATATTACAAATAATTAAATGTTCTGAAAAAAAGTACATATGTATGTGGGACGTGCAGTGTAACATCTACTCCCAATGATTGCGTTATACCATGCCGGTGGTGGTCTTGACTGGCCCCGTACACAAACCGGAAAGCTGATTCTTTGCTCCTCGATCCGAGCTTTAAAAAATACCCTTTGGCAAATATATCCCTCAGGCAAAAGCTTCTGTACGGCATTTTACTTTACTTAAGCCTAGCACTCACCAGCGAACTGTGCCGTGCCCTTTTTGCCTTCACACTGGGGTGGTTCACCTTAATCTTCAGGAACACTAGGGACACACAAAAATGTACACTACCACCTGACAAAATCTATATTTTCATCACTTACGTGTCGCTGGGGGTGGTAGTTTCTTCCACGGATTTACTGACTTGGGCCTTATATGGTCGGCGCCGATGATGACCACTCCTCCTGCCTTGGTAAGGGTAATCTCGGCTTTTCCCTCCTCTTGCCTCTGATGATCACGTTCTGCCGGGTGCTTAAAGGTGATCGTGGGCTCTTCGCCTACACTCCTTCTAACAATTTTTTTGTTTTCACCTCTCGACTTTTTTAATATGTGTTTTTTTTCGTTTCAATAGAAAAATTTTTGGACGTTCCCTGCAAACCAAAGTTCCCGAAATCTTAACGAAATCTTTAGGAGTATCTGATTTCTGTAACGATTTTTTTCCGATCCTCAAAGAAAATTATATGAAGTGGTTGACACGAACTCGTAAAGAAATTTCTGTACGAAAAATAAAGAAAATTATGAAAAAAGTCTGCAAGAAATTCTTCACATAGCAGCATTATTTTCATTTCTTTACCGATTTTCTTCCGAAATTTCGTAAAAGAATGGAAGTGTGAGAAATTTATTTCATTTTAGAAAATTCGGCAAAAAATCGAATGGGATCTTTCCGAAGTCTTTAAAATTTCTTTACGATTCAGAAT
>NW_016206089.1:0-2143 GCF_001687245.7 Rhagoletis zephyria
CCGAAGGGATGCGCGCGTGCGGTGAATATTTTTTTCTGAGTGGTGTTTAAACTAATACATATATTCTCACATGAGTGTATATAGGCACACACGTACAAAGGCAGGGCTATACTAGTGACATTCATACCAAAGTATATGAAATGTAAATGAATATAGGCACTAATATCAATATGTATTGGTACATATGTAAGTGTGTGTGCGCGCGTGAAAATGTCAGTGAATAAATAAATACATACATTGTGTGCAAAAATTTAAAACAAACAAAAAAAAATACCAAACAAATTTAAATACAATAAAGAGTTTAAAGTGCAGTGAATTGAATGTGCGTGAGTAGTAAAAGCAGAAATTTGCAACAAGAATTTTTAAATATTTTTGAGAGTGAAAATGCTATCAGCTGGAATTTGAGCGGAAAATTCGCTGAAAATTTTGTGAAATTGGGGCAGTTAAAAAAAGATGCGAAAGCAAATGAATTAAATTAAACAGTGTGAGTTAAAATTTTTGATAGAAAAATATTATTGTGAATTTTCGAGAATAAATTCGAGAAAGAACGTGCGTTTAAAATGGAGGCAACATTTGCAACAAAAAAATATTGAAAAAAATTTATAGATTCAGAAAAAAAAGTGGAAATAAAAAATTCCATGTTTTTCATTATTGCAGCCAGGTGATGGTGTTGAAAAAGTGTTGAAGTGGTTCCTAAAGAAAACTTGTAATTATTTTGGAGCAGGTGAGGGTCAGGAGGAGAGTACAAGGAAACGAAAGGTAGTGAAATGTTTCAACACATACATTCATATATTTATGCCCTACACACAATGCAGCAAATATTGATGCGTATATGTAACAGAAAATATAAACTAAGTAATTTACACAACTTCAATTAAAAAAAAAAAAACAATATAACCCCTAGGCTAAACACCTTTTAAAAAAATTTTCTGACAAAATTTGTAAATTTCATAATATTTTATAATTTTAGTTCCAAACCAAAAAAGTTAATTGTTAAGTGGACTTTTCTAAAAGAAAGTATTGAACATTTTTGAATACAACATTCTACTTTCTTTAAAAGCTTATCTGAATTTGAATAAAAAATTGTTTGATTGTTTTCATTTAAGTTTTATAAAACTACTTATTATGATAAAAAATGGTAGGTTTTGGCGATATTTTTGTTATGAAATCCCGAGTTCATACCTTTAATTTTTTGGAAGTTGAAAAAGTTTAAAAATTTAAAAAAAGAAATCGAATCCTTGATAAATTGCGCAAAATGTTTCTAATACATTTGTTTGTTTAATTCCTATAAAAAACTTCAAATTAGTTTTTAGGGAAAAAGTTAATTGTTTGAGTCAATCAGGCTATATTTTGTAAATTTTTTTTTAAATTATTGCAAACTAAAAAATTTTTTAAGTACCAACAAATCTTGAAATCCTTGCTAATCACATACAAAGATATTCGTTCAAGATTTTTTCCTAATTAAAAAACAATTGTTGTTTTTCTTTTTATAGAAAGTAATTTTTGATGATTTTTTACATAACTGAAATACCCAAAAACGTACTTTGTAATGCTTAAATTTTTTTTGAAGTGAAAAAAGTTTAAAAAATTTTAACTACAAAACATATTTACACACTCTTTGAAATTTTTTAAGTAATAACAAAAAAAGTTTTTAATAAACGTTTATAAACAGAAAAGTGTGCATGGCTGCATATTATAGGAAATTTAATATAATATGATAATTGAAATTTGAAAATTTGTCAGCAGAAATTTTTATATATTTTTTTAGCTCGCCCTTAATAATAATAAAAATTTCCAAAAATTACTTTACACAACTAAATTGTTTTTTTTTTTTCAATATCTAAACTTTTGTTTGTATTTTTTCAAATTGACATTTGCATTTGTGCATATTTTAAATATTTTTTGGCCTTTTTAAAATATTTTAATTTTAAATTTAATAACTCGTAAGGGCCGTTTTTACAGTGACGAGTTTACTCTCATTCGGCAGTTAACTACAAGTTTTCAGTACAAAAATTGAAAGTTAACTGCCGAACTTTAGTTAACCCCCCACTGTGAAAACGGCACTAAGTGGCTTCCTAAATTCAAGGGTTAAAAGAAATTTAAAATTGCATAATTTTTCTATGAACTTAAGTTAAAGAAAATT
>NW_016206090.1:0-2143 GCF_001687245.7 Rhagoletis zephyria
TATTTTGCAATTTAACACAATAAAACCACGATTCCTGTCGAAAAATTGATTATTGAGAAAATTTACTGTTTTACAGTTTGTTTTATGGGAGGCTTTGTTTACTTTTACTTGAGAAATTTCATCGTCGCCGGGAATGCGGAATCTTTTATTATATCATTCTTGTTACTAACTATATCGTGTAAAATTAAGAAAATTATGTCAAGCAAAAATAAAACTACTCAAAAAAGCGGCAGATCTACCACAGTGTGTGGTAGAAGTCCGATCACTGGTACGTACTTATTTATGCATGCATGTGCGTTGTACTCGTTGCAGTATTTTTGGATTGGACGGGCGCTTATCAGTAATTTGGTATTAACGTTTAGCATTCCAAGGCGATCCAGCGTCTTGAACACGTTGCCAAGTAACAGCTATGTATTATGCTGAAGCCAGTATCACTATAATGAAAGATGAGGAAAAAGTTTATAAATATGTATGTATGTATATGCATGTATGTGTTTACATACATATGTATGTATGTACATATGTAATAAACAGTAATAAACAAAACATTGGTGCCCAATAATAAATTTTATGAAAACATCTGTAAAAATGCATCCGGTAGCTACTTCTGCACCTACATACATATACACATTCATACACATGTATGCCTACATATGTATGTATCTACATCTATGTATATATGTACATACGTACACAAAATGTTTGACACGAAAATTGTATAGCTTAACAGGTGATATTTTAATCCCTTATTCTTTGAAAAAAATCCTGGTTCTCTGCGACAATATTTTCAGTCTGCGGAATGAGCTTGAAAAATTGAAACTAAAAGTGGGAATACCAATTTTTACGACTTGTGTAGATAAAATCCGAAACTCATTTCCTATCATAAAATCATAACAAAATAAATTGGACGAAATAAATGTAAGTAACATCAATATTTTAATAAATTAAAAAATTAAATAGGAAGTAAAGATTAATCAGGGTTTTTCATTAATTGTATAGGAGTCTCCCTGTACTCTGGCCTTAAAACCATTTTTCTGACAAACGTGGCAGCCAGTGTTGCCGTCGAGAATTTTCACAAAGTCGCAAAAAGGGCACAAAATGACGAAAAAGGGGCACCATATTATTTTTGCTTTTCTTTACTAGTAAAAGAAGAAATCTGAAAACCAAAGTCAAAATCAAATTTACTTTATTATAAAGTAAAATAGCGGGACTAGCTTTACACAAAACAGATTTGCAAACATAGACAGAAATCGGTTTGCAGTTCCTTTAAAAGTTTTAAATCACTTTTTCGTACTTACAGTAGGAAATATTTTTTATTAGCATGGTTCTGTTAACATTTCCTTAAAAAATCACTGAGAAGGGACAAGCGTCGCTGGTGGCAGCACTTTCGTTATCACAAAAAACATATGGGCAATTCACAAGGTGTTGTGAAGTTATATTTTCCTAACAAAAGTTGTGTTAAAACACGACGCTTGTGGACACCTGTTACGATTATTTATTATATCTCAGCACTTAACCTCACATAACACCGAATAAACATAGGTTGCAGAGTTGTATCGTCATGTGTTATTTTTCTTCACAAAACAATAACAACATTTTTACAACTGTCATGAAATATCATGACTTCACGACAAACACGACAAATACGACACCTTGTGAATTGCCCAATAGAGTATAAGGGAGCCTTAAATATACCCAGCATTCTTATTTTCCATGTTCTCACGATATATTTCAGTCAATCAGTCTTCCTTTTTTGGGTTTTTATAACTATTTTTAAGTTTGTTATTTTCTTAAATCAAACGATACTAACCTGAATTTGGTTTTATAAAAAATAATACTAATTTCCCCAAAAATTCATGGATATGGAAAACATAAGATGTATATATTGTATGTATACATTTTTGCGATCATTTTTCAAGTTTTTTCTCTATTTTTTGTTTTAAATAAAACTGTATATTAAAATTTTATGATGCTTCAGAAATGTCCCGATTTTTGTTCACAGCAATATGGTCACCGTAGCTATAAGGCATGCCATAATTTTAAATTATTTGTTTTTGCTGTTTATAAGTACGAAACTATAAGTTGTATTTGTACCTAAGAGATAAATAAATAGTCTGAAAAGGCCTTTCTCTTAAAAGAAGAC
>NW_016206091.1:0-2143 GCF_001687245.7 Rhagoletis zephyria
CAGTGGGGCGGGGAGAAAAAACTCACGGGGAGGATGTGATGATATTTGGGGTCAATCAAGGTGATGGGACTGACATTGTTATCACCATTTCTTGGACTGTCTTCTGAGTTGCCTCTTCTTCGCATAATTACTATAACTAAAAGGGGGAACAGCATATGTATTTTGAAGGATTTATGATCATGTTGCTGTGGGAGCGGTGTATTTTTAATGTTTCTAGTTGGAACAAAAATGGGCCACAATTTAAATCAAATATCGAATGAGTCCGATAATGCGCTAACATCATGACTCCCGAAAAAAGTCTACACACTTTGTAATATAGAATTCGCCTAGCTTGGGTATTTTGGGTTTAGAGCTCTTTTAAATTGTATTTCATTCCATAATACCCAAGCTATACATCGGTCCTACCATACGCTGCTATCACGGCTATAGTAAAATTGAGCAGAAAAAAATACAAAATCTTTCATATTTGTATAAAGACGTGGGTTGAAACCCACGGGTAAAAGCTAGTGAGAGGCCTGCCATCAAGTTTTGCGCAGCCGCTTCATTCATCGGAGCTTTCCGCCAGATTGTTTTTATTTGCGTTTTTGGGTTTGGTTTTTCTGGGTTTTAATAATTTTGGAAAGTTGAGTTTAATTTGAACCAAAAATACTACGAGTAAGAAAATGGGTTGCATCTCAGATACATTTGGTGCAAAGAAGTCTAGTCTTGTGCCATTAAAACACGATGCTTAAGGAGGCCAAGAACAATGTGTATATTAAATTTGGTCGAGATCGGTCAAGTAGTTTTTGAGAGTTCGAAATTTATGTATTGTGTACAAAATTTAAAATTTTATTTAGCCAATTATATAAGCATCTGTCTTTTATGCTCTATTGGACTCCACGACATTAAAAACTGTTCATCTCAGTGTCTCGCAGTAACCCTATCTATGCAATTTTAACTTAACAGAGATCGACAAGAAATATATTAGTAAACACAAACACTTCCGTCGACAAGTGAATGCCAAAGTAACCCCTTCTATCTAATTAAAAAAAAAATATTAAAAGTTGATTTCCAAGGAAGACCCTTTTACTGTTTCNGAGATCGACAAGAAATATATTAGTAAACACAAACACTTCCGTCGACAAGTCAATGCCAAAGTAACCCCTTCTATCTAATTAAAAAAAAAATTAAAAGTTGATTTCCAAGGAAGACCCTTTTACTGTTTACGAAACAAAATTAATTGTATAAATTATAAGGATTACAAATAAACAAAATGAGAAAGGTTTGTAGTCGCGTGGCAAGGGAATGACGAATAGAAAAAAATGCGTAGATATAGTGAAAAGGTCATTGAGCAAATAGCCGCCTACTGGGCGGACATGTGTCACAAGTGCAGCTAATGTTTTTTATCACTGTAAATTTATTAAGACGAAAGAAGGAATAGCACCAAAAACACANCGTAGATATAGTGAAAAGGTCATTGAGCAAATAGCCGCCTACTGGGCGGATATGTGTCACAAGTGAAGCTAATGTTTTTTATCACTGCAAATTTATTAAGACGAAAGAAGAAATAGTACCAAAAACACAAAAAAAAGTAGAACTCAAAGTTGGCCGAGAAACTCGTTTCAGAAATACGAAGAATAATAAAACGATTGAATTCTTAATAAATGTTGCAAAAATATAATAAATTGTAGGCAATAAAAAATCTGCCAGAATAAACAAGCTTGCTTTGGTGTAGGTCTTACTAAACGCAATTTGATTGTAGCTTAAAAAAAAAGAGACACGATACCATCAATTTACCTTGACATCTGTCAATTTACTGCAGATAAATCGCGTGATGGACAACGGACAGTGCATGTCAAAGTTAAAAAGAGCAATAAAATAAAAAAGCGATGAGACGTTTGCGTGTGTATGTTTTTCTTAAAACATTCCGCAATGAATAAACGAAAAACTCAATGCGTGTAGTCCCTACGCGCGGATGAAGTGAAATGTAATAGAGGAAATTCAAGAAAGAAAGAAATGTGCAATATACATAATCATTAATGTGGTCCAAAAATGTATGTAAGAAAAATAATATAATATATAATATAAAATAATAATATTGAAAAAAAAATAAAAATAAAAATAGGGAGTGCTCAAAACAAAACAACTTTTCGTAGAAATAGTG
>NW_016206093.1:0-2143 GCF_001687245.7 Rhagoletis zephyria
TTTGTTTGTAGTAGGTGTAATAGCTAAAGTTGCAACAGAATGGCAATAGCAACAACTACAACTATAACCAATGAACAATCAACAACACCAACAAACAACAAACGGTTAAGTGTTGCTAAAAAAGTCCAATTGCATTTGGGGAGCTGGTAGTGGGTGGGTGTTGGTTTAATAAGGTGAACAAGTGAATTTTAACGATACATATGTATGTATGTAATATTATGTAGAACTAGTGTTGGGAGTATCTAGTAATTTTGAGAATCGCGTACTTTCTTTAAATAAATATTCGTACATATTTTGGTAACATTTCAATGCTTAGTGTAGAAATCTCACTAGTTGGCAGGACATTGTTCAAATTAATATATTAATCCTAAATAACGTCGATTGAAAGCTACTTTGGAGTACTCAGTAACGATACTTTTAAAAATCGGGTACTTTCGATCCTTTTGAGAATCGATTTTTGAGTACTTTTGGCATCGATGCTGCCCAACACTATGTAGAACTATAATTTGGGTATCGATATCCAATGTTATCGTTGAGGAAAATTTATCGATAGCATATTATTATCGCTTACAATAACGAGTAAGAATCGAAATATATCGATATAGATATATGGCATTGATAACGACATTGATAAAAAAATATCGATATAGATATATGGCATTGATAACGACATCGATAAAAAAAATATCGATAAATGTGCATATAAATATGTATGTGGATAAGGTTACAGAACATAATCAACTGGACAGCTATGAAATCCATAACAATGCCGATAATTTTATACATATCGATAACTTTAACTATCGCCTGGTAAACAATGCATTAGCAAGCTCACTTGCCAGTATAATGTGGTGTCTGGAGAAACAAAACTTGTAGGTAAAAAATGGCACTCACCGTTTCTGATAAAAATTTGCGTTGAAATCTATGTAGAAGCGGTGCTACGAACTTTCTTCTTCTACTTATCTTGCGAACCCTTTGAGATGTGCTTATATTCCTTTTTTTTTTTGGCTGTTGGCCTGACAAAGACAAGCTTTTTCCTAAAAGGTTTTCATTAACAATCAATTTTAAATTTATCAGCCCATTAAAATTTAAAATTTCACAATTTTTTCGGAAAATTTTACATTTTAAATTTTAACAGTCTAATAAATTTTGAAATTTATTGGTTCAATTAGGGATCACTGTTTTAAAATTCCTGTTATGATTATACAAATTTAAATATATTACTTGTTTTGTGGATTGTGACTTTTTCTGTCCGATCTCGTCCGATATAATATATATATATATATATATCTGATAAAAGGGTATTATATCAACTTTCATATGGTGTATGAATTGTTTGCTCCAACTGACCCCTGTTTGATAAAATTACTTTACTAATTTTCAGACGTCATCAAAGTCTAAAATGAACAAATATGCAACGAGTGGATGGACCGGAAGTCCATTTTTTTAAATGGGACATATATGCTTTTATCACATACTCAGATTCTACGGATAAAAATACGTAACTTTTGTGGCAGAAACGTGTCTCTGGAATGGACTTCTGGTTAAATTAATGGACTTCCGGTAAGCTTAAATCACTTCCGGTCGAAACCAGAAGTCGGTAATACGGCCAAAAGACATATTGATACCTGCAATGCAACCAAGCATATGGCGCCTGAGTAGGCTATGAGAGGATCACTTGACATTCTCACACTCAAGGGTCATTGCGCTACTCACAGGAGGACAGACGTGAAGAACATCATGGGGTCCACCATACATTTCAGGCATTTACCACGCAATTTCTCTTCACTCTGCAGAGAAAAAACAACTTTTTAGGTAGAAGAAGACCTTTGGATAATCTTATCGCAACTATAGTTTATTTAGAGTTCATCAGTTGCTCATGTTCTTAGACTCCAGGAACTGATTTAAAACGAGTAGATAGGGATTCTGGATCCAAATTTGGAGTACTGGCATTTTCTTAAGGTCCGCGACCACTTCAACCTAACCTAACCTTTCAAATTAGCTTATTCTGGTAGCACCAGAGGTGGAAAATATGATGCTGCTTTTCATTTTCGGAATTTTTGCTACGAAAATTTTGCGCAACGATCTCCAGGTGAGTTCTTATATCCTTTGTTGTTTTCGCATTCAATGCATTTTTTTTTTT
>NW_016206094.1:0-2143 GCF_001687245.7 Rhagoletis zephyria
TTGCCTTACTAGAAATACCACCTCGGATCATTTCTGTCATTGATAGCTTATTCTTCCAAGTAAATGGTACGATAATAGTCTTAGTGATGCTGGCAAGGGTAATAAGTGCTGCCAGTTTAAATCGCAGCAGCAGAAGTACGATACTTCTGGCTATGTACATAGATGATATTGACATCCAAATAAAACGACAAACAGGACGTCAACGTCGCATTTTCCAGCTTAAAAAAAGCAAAAGAGGTTATCCTAGCGGTAAAGGAGGATTAGGCAATGTATCTCCTGGCAATTCACAGCAAGTCTTCGCGTATTCGCGGACACACGTCTCTATTGGCAGTTATAACTTTGAGGTAGGGAATTACTTTGTCTACCTTAGATCCAGCAAAACTACCAATGTCAACGTGAAGATCAAGCGAAGAACAACAACCAGGTGCTGCCTTGGCCTCGGTAGGCAATTGAAAAATAGGCTCCTCTCTCGACGTACAAAAATTACGCTCTACAAGTCTCTGATCATGTGAGTCCTTTTATGAGGCGCACAAACATTAACGATGTCGAACAAAGTTGAGAAGGTTTTAGGTGCTCTTGAAAGAACTATTATACGCAACATTTATGGCCCTGTTCGCGTGTGCGGCTGGTAATGAAGTGGATGGAATAACGAACTGTAAGAGAGTTTTAAAAACATAGACACTGGGCCGCATGAATAAAAACTAAGCAATTCCTGAAATTTTAAGAAAAAGCTCGAGAGCACAAGAAGAATACAACGATTGCGCTGGTTTGGATATGTCGGACCCATCAATGATGATGCTCTTATGAATAGCTCCTTTTACTTGGCATCCAGCAGTGGACAGTGAACGAAAGGGCGATCACGAACCCAATAAATAGATGGACCAAGTCTAGAAGGATCTGTCTTCATTCTGGACAAAAAACTCGTCCAGATAGCTGAGGTTCGCTTGAAGTATGGTTCGGAGCGTAGAAGTCCACCTAAGTGGGCAAAGATTTTGACTGCCATTCACCTGGGTGTGGTGGTCAGAAGTGATTCTTTTGCGTACCGTTAAAATCGCAGCTCACTACGTCCAGATACTTATATTTACGTATCCTCTGGGTAGCAAGCTAAAGTGATTAGGCGTAAAACCTCGCATGCGCCCAATGAAAACGAAACAGATGCGCCGTATGAGACCTCCTTCTTTTGATGACGACCAATGCACACGCATACCATAGTATATCCGAATCCTTAATGGGGGAGGTGCCGGGCTGGGTTGTCTGCTGAGAATATGGGGAAATAAGAGCGAAGCTACACATGTATACATCCATAGTTTTGCGAGAACTGAGTTTAATTGCTTCAATTCATTAGGTCCCGGCGACGTGTATGGGCTAAAGGCGGAAACAGACCAATGTATTCATTATACAGTGGTAAGTTTGGGGTTGCGTGGCTTTATTATCTTCCAGAAGTGAGTGTTTATGTAACCAATTCTGACTGATAGCAGTTCGCTTAATAGTCCGGAAAATGAGTGTTTAGCAGAAATCTGCAAGTTTCTCCCGATTGCCAAGTGTGCATAACATCTGATCCCTTTTGAGTGCCAATGGTGTTCTTGTGGTCGTTTGTTAAAGCTTTTTGCTATAGATCTTCATTATAGAACGTAAGATCTATTGTTTTTGACTGGCGTATTTAGACGAACTGAGGAGTTCCGAGCTAGCTTAGTCGGGTTCTTGATAGCACCATACAAAGGCACAGGAATTGCTTTAATGCCTCCTTTGTTTAAGGCTCTTCGCTTCATGCTTTCCCGGCAACCTCAGTTGGAATCGCGTATAGCTCTTTTCGGTTTTATATCGAAACTACTTGCCCTTGCTTGACCTACCGATTCCATTCTATAAATTATTTAGGGATTTTCATGAATCAACATCCAACGGATCGAGTAAGAAATATGTTTAATATTGTAGCCTGAAAAAGAGGCTTAGGCGAAGGCTATGGTTGAATGATTAAGTTGGTCGAGCCTCGACCTCACGCGAACTTGTGTTGCTCTAGTTTTTCCAACTATTTTGAGGTTTTTTTTAATGAAGAAAGTCATGTTTAAATGATTCGGTCTTTGAGACAGCCACCTTTTCTACCTGGAAGACACTACATAACTATTTCGGGGGTACACCATTCACT
>NW_016206095.1:0-2142 GCF_001687245.7 Rhagoletis zephyria
TCAAGTCTCTAGCTCATCGGGAAGTTGGTTAGAATTGATAGCAAAATTCTAGGAGATATATGTATGTAAGTGAAGGTAAATAAAAGCTCGTAAAAACGTAAAATGTTTAATCACTGGGAATAACATAAAACTATTAAAAAGAGATAACAGATCTTTTATCGAAGGTCTTAAAAATATTTTGATTTATGTTTAGAAAGGTTATAATCTAGAAACTATTATTATTTCACTTTACATGCGCAGAGGTGTACAAAAGAAACATCGATAATGGCCATCAACCATCGATGTTTAACAAAAATGCAAAAACATCGTTGCATCGATAGTACCATCGATGTTTTTTCCACTCTAGTCTTTTGACAATGCAACCTTCGCTAGCATGTGCGATTCTGCTCTACGGCATGGAGTAGATTGTACTGGTAAAATCGATTCGCTGGCGCAGCGGGTCACCAGGATGCAGACGGAGGCAGGTCAATATGTCCGTGCGGAGTTAACCAGGGCTGCCCTCAGAGCGGTGTGCTTTGCTCTTTGCTCTAGTACCTGGAAATTGATTTTCTTGTCAATCTTAATGACTGATAACTACGCTCAAGCCTATGCGGACGATGTGGCCATTTAGTCACGGTCCAACCTCTGCCGGCTGTTTGCAGGAAAGCGCACACAATACTGTATATGATTGACGCATGGTGTGACGGAAATATGCTCACCGCTAATCTAGTGTTGTGGTCTTCACCAAAAGCGAAGGTCCATCCAACCTTATTCCCTTCACACTTAAAGGAGTATGATTTAAGATTTCTTCCCGAAGTCAAGTATCTTNCTGTATATGATTGACGCATGGTGTGACGGAAATATGCTCACCGCTAATCTAGTGTTGTGGTCTTCACCAAAAGCGAAGGTCCATCCAACCTTATTCCCTTCACACTTAAAGGAGTATGTTTTAAGATTTCTTCCCGAAGTCAAGTATCTATGAGTAATTCTGGATACAAAACTATGGTGGAAATCTCACGTGGAACACAAGACCTCCAAAGCATTGACAGGTCTTTGGCAACATGTGGGGTCTGTCACCTAAGGGAATCTCTGAATCAATCAGTAGCGTGGGAAGTCTACTTGCTAAACTTCAAAGAACTATTGACGTGTGCTATACTTGAGCTTACTCTACAACACCTGGCGCTGCTATTGATGCACTGCTGCACTTACCGTTACTTTGTGTCTTCATACGTGGGCAAGCCCTAAAGGCCAGCTGCAGAACAAAAAAAAAATCGGATGTTGGTATAACACTGAGTGAGATGAGGCGGAAATTTCTGACGGCAGAGACCTGAGCACTTGTGTCTTTTCAATGCCACAGGATAGTATACCACCATTACCTTCGTTGAAGATATTCTATAATGTTGAATTCCCTGCGGCTGAATGTTGGTTCAATACCAGCACTGAGCCCGGATTCACACATTGTCCAATCTTCACTTTGGCTCCAAAACTGACTCTGGGTCAGACTCTAGGGTCTTCATCGAAGTTAATGGGGATAATATGCTTTGATCCTCGAGGCTGGGGTATTTGCAATCCTCAAGGCCATGGACTACGTGGTGGAAAATAGGTGGAGGGGAAGGAGTTTATGTGTCTGAATTGACGGCCAAGCTGCACTTAAGGCATTGGCCAGCCCTCTAACTACTTCCAAACTAGTTCGGCAATGCAAGTCTCGACCAAATTATGTTGGCGAGCATAAAAAGTTTGTTTTACTCTGGGTGTCATGTCATTCGGGAGTACCTGGTAATGAGACATCTGACCATTTGGCTAGAACTGCACTCCCACTTGGGCTATCGAAGCCACCATCAGAAACTGGGTCAGCAATGACTGGGAAGCATCGAGGAACTGCAGATGGGCAAAACGCATGTTATCTTCAATCTCAGAAAGCTAATTAGTTTTTTGCTTTCACTGAGCAGACTGGACTGCAGCGAACTTGTTGAATTGCTGACTGGCCACTTCACGTGGCACCAGTGTTGTCAGATTTTCTTTTCAAAAAACAAGCAGAACAATTTTTTTCTCAGGTTTCGCAGATTTTTGATTATATCCGGGTCATACATATTCTAAGGTATCGGACAATTAAAATGTTACCACGAATCACCTTCTCTCAAACATGAAAATTCACTTAATCCT
>NW_016206096.1:0-2142 GCF_001687245.7 Rhagoletis zephyria
TTCCTTTCGCTCTCAATGCTGGGTACTTGTTTTACTACTTTGTTGTTTTCTATTAGAGAGATGGGCATTAAGCTGGTACGCGAGAAAGTGGCATCAGTTTCCTACCCTTAGTTTGCGAATTTACTTCAAGAGAATTTTTGGCGAACGTTTTTGACCAATCCAAGCTATATAAAGAACCAAAACAGTGTTTTCTTCAAAACGTTTTTCATAAATTTGTCATTTTAACCTGAGAACAAACTTGGTTGCCTAACAAGCTGTGCATATGAAATTATCACCGAAAAGAGGACCCAATCTTCGAAAGACGTATATGACATACATACATACATACATAAGTACATATGTATAAACCATAAAAAGTAAACAAAGTGTACTAAAATATCAGAAATGGTATGTCCAGTTTTTTAATTGAACATAAAAAAGATCCATTTGACACTGCCGATGTTGTATGCCCAGTTTTTAAGATCCCAAAAGCTTATGTCTGGTTTTTTAATAACCAAAAATGTATGTCCAATTTTTAAACGACCTAAAAGTTATTTAATATGTCCAGTTTTTTAACAACAACCAAAATTCTATATTTAGTTTTTATATAACAAAAAATGAATGGCCAATTTTTGAATATCCTAAACCTTACATCCACTTGCCATAACCAGCTTCATATGCCCACTTTTAAAATAACCGAAAATTTATGCCAAATTTTTAAATAACTGAAAATTTATGTCCAGTCTTTAACTAACCAAATACTTATTCCCAGTTTTAAAGGAGAAAAAATATTTTTCGTTTTGCAATAGCTGTCATCGCCAATTTTGTATGACCAAAAATTATGTCCAGGTTGTTAATAAATAATTATACGTATTTGGCCATATTTGAAACTAGCAAAAAAAGTTTGTCTATTTTCAGACGTACAAAAATTGTGTCAAATTTTGAAATTACAAAAATATATGTCCCTTTTTAAAGTATAAACCGAATCAAATCGCTCAGAGAAATTCGTTTGAAAAAAGTTTGCTGCCAAAATTAAAAAACCCCGCAGCATATGAGATTGCACACCATCAAAGCGACGACGAAGTTCGTCTGACGAAATTCGGCACAAAATCAGCTGTCAGTGGAAATGTAGCCTTGTTTCCCAATTTTTCTAGCAGATAATCATCAGTAAGTATGAGAATGGCAAAATTTGGTGATTCACCATTTCGCATTTGTATTTTTAACCGACTTCAAAAAAAGGAGGAGGTTATCAGTTCGTCGGAATTTTGTTTTTTTTATGTATGTTACCTTATAACTTTGGACCACGTTAACCGATTTCGATAATTTCATCGGAAAGGAAATTAATGATAATCTTAAATTTTTATATGAAAATTTAAGTCAATTTTGTTTTTTGCTTTAAAATTACTTATAATATTTTTTTATTTGTCATTCAATTGATGCGAATTTCGTTTCGATTCTGTTTTACTGGGCGAAATGTTGCGGCGAATATCACCCGACGGCATCGCTCCGACCGACGAAATTCGCTTAGCGGTTTGGTTCTCTTTATACTTAAAAAATTAGTAATAATTTATATGATTTTTTAATGACCAGATATGTATGTTCAGTTTTAAAATAACTAAAAATGTATACTTCGTTATCAGGGTCAATTTTATATGGCCAAAAATTAGAAATTTGGCCACAGACCTTAAATTACCAAAAACGTTATGCACATTATTTTTGAATGAATTATAACTAGGTCTAATTTTAAGAATAACATGGATTATAGGATTAACAAGGATTTTGAAGATTTATGTCCACGTTTTAAATGGCCAAAAAGTTATTCCCAGCTTTTAATGACCTACAAAGTTTTGGCTAGTTTAATGAGAACTAAAAACTTGTACATATCCCGTTGTCAGAAACACATGAATATAATTTTGTACAGATATTGAATAACTAAAAATTGTATGTATGGATATCAATACTTTTAAATAGCTAAAAACTTGTGAAAAAAAAAATTCGGCGAGTTGGATTATACGATTTTTTTGTTTCGCATTCATGACTGCCGACCCGGCCTAGTAATATCAATACATATGCATATGTACATAATTCTACATTTTAATGTCTCATAGTTAGTACATGCCCCATTGTGAGTTCAAACGCTTCTTGAACATAGTTCTTCACACC
>NW_016206097.1:0-2142 GCF_001687245.7 Rhagoletis zephyria
ACAAAAAATCAAGTTGAATTGATGTTAGAAATATTCTACTAACATATTCGTGTCAACAGTACGGTTATGTGGCTTGCATATTGAATTGTGAGGCGCATAAACACAATCACGTACTTCATCTTAAACTTGGCATGGCGCGCCTAGGCGTTTTCACTTTCACTTAAAGGTGTCCCAGACGTTAGTGTAATTGCGACTGGTACTCTTTTTGTACACATTTAGTACGTGATCATCCCAGGTGAACGTATAGGATGCGCCGTAGCATAGGAGCAGTGTTGACAGTTTTCCATTGCCGTTGGTGGATTTAACCAGTAATCCTTGTTGTCTACCTATTTACATTGCATATCTGTTAAGGCATTAAACGAGGAAACATTACAAATATTACCTCCTTTAAAGAGATTTACAACTCGGTTGCTTTAAGCTTAGGACTACCATTTATAATTTAGTTTCTTAATTACTAAGTAGGTTTTCGTCGATTTGGGCGTATTAAGAAAGAACTATAATTTTTTAGGAAGCATAACGTTGGAATGCAATGGGATTTAGTCGTTGTGCTGGGTATGCAGNCACTCTGGGCAACGTGAGCAACCCATGCAATATGCGGTGACCAACCCGAGTGGAGGCTTGGGTCACGGCAGAAAGAGAGCGAGCTTCGGTGGGGCCACTCCGACTTATTCGGTTTAAGGGCTTACTGAAGTCTGCATCGTCAGCTCACCAGGAGGTGCGGCTCCAAGCGGGCGTCTGTCTTGAAGCAAGTGGCCTGCTATACAAATGTGTATCCGGTTGAAAAAACCATCCACCCCAGCAATGGTTGTGCCCTGGACTTGGGACCTGCCACGTAAAAAATATATCAAATGAAAATACCAAAAAAGCCTCGGACTGCTGCATCCCCACACGTTAACGACCCCCGCAAACGGAAAGAGGACTACGAGTTATTGATATGCACCTGTTATGTCCGGACCCTCCATTGACAAGGTGCGTCAAGCAATGCGCCGCCAGTTCGACATCGCAAAGCTGCAGACACAACGGACAGCCAAAAAATTTAGCAACCGATTCTCAAACCTGCTTAATCAAGCAACTCCTCATCGAGTAGTGAAAGACCTTGTCTACCTAGGATCCAGCATAAACATCACCAATTGAAAAGCAGAGCCCTCTCTCAACGAACGAAAATCATGCTGTATAAATCTCTCATCATGCCTAAATGCCTACAATGCATTCATNATCCTCGTTGTGGTCGTGTTTACATCGACAGGGATATTTTATTCTAAAATACTTAGCAAATGCTTGCTTCGCGACGCCTGATAACTGACTTTTCGTTAACCAAAAAACAAAATAGTGTCGAAATGCAAAAAAAAAAACGGTTAGAAATGTAAAAATGATTAGCTTGGGTTGAAAGGACTAAAGTGCAGAACCTTCTATACTCATAGGCCAAGAATAGTAGCGCTGATAACACATCGTCTATGTGCTAATCTTCGATGATATGAGCTCTTCTTTCCTCCTGTGAGACATCTGAAAGTATTGCATGGTTTGTCGAGAGTGCGCAATCTTCTTTTATAATCATGCTGTTCCACAGGATAACTACGGTCTATTTTACTCACTATACAATGCGCTGATTAGCAATAGTGTGAAACAAAATTTTCGATTAACCACTTCAACAACGAGTATTGGTTTAACGTGAAGGCATAGACTCAAAGACCACCTATTTAGGTGAGGCTGAATGTTAAGCATTCGTGGGAAGTACGACTCACAAGGAAAACAAACTTAAAAAAGCTGTTTCAAAAATAAGTTTGATTTTTAGAGTGCCATACTTGAAAAAAAAATTGCTGAAGAAACACAGGTAGACTAAACAGGGAAGTAAACTCTAAGATCACTTATGGCGTGTACATCCATGGCGGGAAATTCTAAGATGCATTCATTTCTGCCCATAGCATGGCTCATTATAACATTACATACAAAATTTGAGGTCATCAGATGACTCACCAATAAACTAATGATAATGCAATTGCAATATCGAGTGATACCAGGTATAAATAGCTCTGTACTACATGTGGCCACCACTAAGCCTACTCACCTGATCTTGCAGCGTCAGACTTACAAAATAATTTTTAACTTTATTCAACTAAATGAATTTTGCTTTAACTAATATTT
>NW_016206098.1:0-2142 GCF_001687245.7 Rhagoletis zephyria
ATTCCTAAAATTAAATGAAATAAAAAAGAAATGTTTCTTCTTGAAACAATAGAATCTAAAAATTAAATTACCAAGAGAAAAAATTAAATAAAAAAGAAGAAAATAGTACTTAAAAATTAAATGAAATTAAAAACATAAATCTATTTTTAAAATAAAATCTAATATTTAAAAGAAACTTAAATTAAAAACCGAAAAATTGTAGGTTTCTGAAAATGATATGAAGTAAAAAATATGTTTTCTTTTTTAAAAAATAAAAATTAAAAGAAAATTCAACTTAAAAAAGGACGAAAATTTAATAAAAAACAAAAAAAAAATAAGTTCTTAAAAACTAAATTAAATAAAAAAGTATTCCCTTTAAAACCTAAAATGAAAAGAAAGGATTGTAGGTGTTCTGACAGCAGCCCGACAACCCCCCTTCGCATTGCTCGATACCCGGGTATCTAGAACTCTAAATGTTTTTAGATTTTTAGTTTTTGGTGAGTAACGTACCAGTATTTAAAGTAGTTTCATGTCCACTAACAATGCAGTGCCAACTCTTTCTATTTTCTGAAAAAATACCATCAAATGTTAACTACTATTGCAAAAATCGCTATAATACCTATGTATGTATGTATTTATACACTTTCAAAAGTCTCCATCTTGTGATGAGCTTAGAAAACTGCAAGAAAACGTGGTAGTTTCGGTACATAGTGGAAGGCGTCGTAAAAAAGGAGCAGACCAATCCTCATGGAAGAGCGAACGCGAAAAGCAAAAAAAAAGATAGCTATGTAAAAGTTACTGTTTCAAAACTCGCCATATTCAATTTTTATATATAAAATTTGCAAAAACTACCCCACTGCGATATTGTTTTTTAATGTTATTAGGCTCTTGTTTATCCAAATTTTCAGATAATAAAGAGAAATATACAATTTGGATGTTACTTGTTGTTGTAGACGTTTTTTAATTTATGGCTCACTATTATAAAATCACATAACGCTTTTTGANACTACCACACTGCGATATTGTTTTTTAATGTTATTAGGCTCTTGTTTATCCAAATTTTCAGATAATAAAGAGAAATATACAATTTGGATGTTACTTGTTGTTGTAGACGTTTTTTAATTTATGGCTCACTATTATAAAATCACATAACGCTTTTTGAAAGTGGACTACTCATTTGTGCAATATTAAAAAAAAAAATTCAACAAACTTTCGTACAAATTTCAAAATCAACCGACATTTTTAGCCATTTGAAACGTGTACTTTATTCTACTAGAATTGAATGGGG
Organism: Rhagoletis zephyria; assembly: GCF_001687245.7. NCBI lineage: Eukaryota > Metazoa > Arthropoda > Insecta > Diptera > Tephritidae > Rhagoletis > Rhagoletis zephyria. The sequence continues at coordinate 1,268 of NW_016206098.1, forward strand.
TACAAAACTGCATACTCAGAATTTAATTAAAAAACTCGAAATTTTAACGATATTTGTAGAATATTTTTTTTTTTTTTAATTGCATAAATTCTTAAGGCAGTGTCGCTCGATTGGTACATTTGTACTGTAATCGTAAATTTTTATATTAGGCTATTGGTAAAAAAATTGGTACAATATTGCGATGTTCTATTGAAAAATTTCAACAAATTAATTTTCGTGATTGGGATAGTGAAAAACATTTTGGGTGTTTAAACAATTGGGATACGATCTGCACCGAATTTCGGCAAATAACAAATCGTGTGACACTGCCTTTAAACTTGTATTTATACGGATGTTGGTAAAGAACGAACTATAAAAAACTAACCGCAGTTAAATAACAACAAAAATAATATTTTAAAACTTGTAAAAATTTGGTGCGGCTATAATTTTTTCGACTACTGTACATAAGTTGGCTATGATTACTCGGCCGTGCTGTCATAGTAGCACAATGCCACTTATATTTGACTTACAAACAAAATACGGGCAGGAATTTTATGATTTCAACCCTGTTTTTATGAAAATTTTTATTTTTATCAGTATTTTTCTTTTAATCAAAATATGTTGAAATAAAAGTGAAACTAAAAAAAATTTTGCCAGAACCGCCCACCGAAAAAAATCCTGGCTACGGCTCTGATGTCAACGAACTGATAATCTCCTCCTTTTCTGGAAGTCGGTTAAAAAATACAGTTTTCTTTTCAAAATTTTAATAAAAAACAAGAGCTTGATATGCTGTATGCACAAGCGCTTTCTCTCACAGGAGCTTTTCACCACGAATGGTGAATGAGATAGCTTATTTTCTAAGACTTTTGTGCTAGAATAACAAAAGTCTTTCGAAC
>NW_016206099.1:0-2142 GCF_001687245.7 Rhagoletis zephyria
CGTTTTGCTAGAGAACAATGAGAATGAGAGTGCCGTGGGTCAGCTTTTTGCGATGAAACATTTTTTGAATGGGAACCAGGATTCTTAATTCTAAACTAAACCAAAGTAAAGCTGGTTCATTTTAACTTCCAAATCGTTTATCAATAGGCTGAGGTCTCGATTTATAGAACGAATTTTCATTTTCTGCACACAAAAAAAAAAAAGAGTTGTGTCTTAAGTCTTTTGTTGACCTCATTGGCATAATTATCTTTAAGTCTTTTTTTCATTGAATATTCAAGCATTTCAAACAAATGCAACGCTTTGAGCTAGCTTTGTTCTCGCTTCCAGTCTTCGCGAATACTTCAGAGAAGAAGAAGTTCCTGAGACTTTGGTTACCAAGTTGCTCTTCGAGAGAAAATTTCTTAGACTTTTGTTGCCAGTTTGGTTCTTTACCAGAACGTTCTGGAGACTTCTGTTTCCATTTTCTTCTTTTAGAAATATTTCCGAAAGTATTGTTCGCATTTTGTTCGGCTTGGGGAACATTCCACAGGGCTTTCTTTTTATATAGTTGCCGTTGAGAACGTTATCGACAGTTCTTTTCTCACTCTCGTTCTTTGGAAAACACTCCCCAAGGTTTTTTTCTCACTTCGGGTTGGGTTTTTAAGCGTACTTGGGAACAAAACTACGAAAACGATATTTAGTTTCGATCATACCTTTTCTTCTCCGTCCATGTCTAAAAGACTCAGAAAAACTTAAACCCTAAGTCCAAGCAACTGAAAAATCATTTTAAAATATCCGAAAACCAAACCGAACCAAAAATCGGCTCCGAAAGGCACATTGCACTATGGGCCAAAAAATTACTTTTTGTGCATAAAATTTAAATATGAAAATATCAGCCCGAAATTCGATTTTGATTTGTATTATAGAGTTCTGAGTCGACCTACCAAATTTCGTTAGGTTCAAGGCACTATATCACATAGCCGCCATATACCCGATCTGGCCGACTTATATACATACAACAAATTCGATGTTTTTGTTAATACCGACTTGAAATTTGGTTTGTGTACGTATTATGGAGTTCTGAATCGACCTACGACTTCCTTCCATTTAATGTCATGCTAGTTTCCTACCTTATCTTTGACATTTTGAAATCTATCAGCTGTTATTTGAATGCGTCAAAAGAGCAGCGACAACATCAAAAAACATGCATTTAAAATTTAAATGGAATATTTACTGTGGTTTAATTGTAATCTTAATGTTGAAAACGCATACTTAAATTTTATTTGTATAAAATTTTTGTAACACAAATGTCATATTTATTTTCTTTGCTTTAATTTATAACAAAAATATAAACAGAAATTAAACTTTTACAAATCGTTTCGTTTGGCTATTTCGATAGGGCCTATTTCTGTTACCACTCCGTCAAACTCCGGTTCACTAGCAACCTGATTCCACAAAACCGGTTCTAAAAATACTCGGAACCGCACATCACTACTATATATAGCAAGTGTTATATATGTATGTACATATCTGTGACACAAAACAACTTATAAACAACTTATCTCGAGTTAGGCCATTTTATTTTTAAAGCAATATTTCATTGAGTTCCAAAACTATTTTTTCAAGATTAACTACCCAAAGGCGTAGTTTAAGATGCTCTTTTAATAAAAGTTAATAAAAATTTCAATTTTTTTAAGAGAAACTTATTCGTTTTTAATCCAAAGTGAAACCTTCTAAAGTCACTTAAGGTGTTTTATCAAAATGACACAGATATATATGTATCTACGTATATACATATGTCCATTCCTATCGAAAGTTTTCCTCGTTTCTGTTTCTTTTATTACTTAATAAGCCAAATTTCGTAAAATATTATTTGTATATCCACGGTATATACATATATACTAACGNCAAAGCACAATTATTAAAAAGATATTTCCGATTCTCATGCGCTTGTCAAGGTATTCAGTAACGTACGGTTAAGTTCACGGTTAGTTGCGTATCGACTAATAAACAGCAAACTAATTTAGCTTAAGCAAATAAATTTCACAAAATATTAGTGTTTTTTTTTTATATGCATTCGTGCGTGTGTATAAAATGGAACGCATTCAAGGCAGGCGTCGCGCTGCGTTGCGTTGGCGTTGCCATTGTCATTGGCCGCCGCCC
>NW_016206100.1:0-2142 GCF_001687245.7 Rhagoletis zephyria
TCAACTAAAAGTTGCCTGAAAAGTCGCCTCGTGCGAAAGCCCTATAAGATCCTAATTCCCTTTCAACGCAGCTAAATACCGCGTTGAATGTCCTTCAGTAGTGAAACTGCGGAAATGCTATTTCCATCGTGTCATATGAAAAGTTCGGAATATCCGAAAGTGTTGGCAAAATAATCTGGTGCCTTACATCTGCCATTAAGTGTCTTCAACAAAGCTTCAAACTTCAGTATCGTAGTAGGCGAAAATTGGTACGAGTAGGTCCACAAAAGCTAAGTTAAATTGAAAGAACATTACTTTCCCCGACTGGCTTGCTTTCTCACTTGATGTTAGTCCCTTTGAGGATCTCTGTGGATGGAAGGTCCAAAAATGTTACGAAATTTTCAAAAACTAGATCCTATCTGGTATCTGGTGGACCACTAAATATCTAAAAAAAACATTTGAATATTTTTTATTCAACTTTCTGATCTTTCCTATAACTATGACCCACAATTTCCTTCTGCCTTTCGTTACCTTTTTCTGTCTCCTCAAATGTAAATCAAATTTTTAATAGTAATTTTAAACAAAAAACTAAAAATTAATTATTTATAAAAAATAAAATAAGTACCCAAAAATTAAATGAAATTAAAAAGAATATTCTTTTTAACACAATAAAAACGAAACCATTAAAAGGAATTACATAAAAAAAAGAAAAAATGCATAAAAGAAGTTTCTAGAAATTATATTTAACCAAAAAATATATATAATTTTTGATAATAAAAGAAATCTAAAAAAATTCAGCTGCGCCAGACCTCGAACTCAGTTCTTTCAATTGGCAAGCCTGTGCTTTACCCACTCGGACATTGCGACTGTTTGAACTATTGCCATCTGTCTTTCGTATGTCTTGCGAAAGACGTTTTACTATCCTAGCCAGAATTGCCCTGTATTGATGGTATAGTGCATGACGAAGAGAGCGATCCAGAAGCCTCTAGCTTCAATGCTCTCTCGCCAANGAGCACCGCAGCTATATAACCAGCAAGCGACGCAATCAGAGCTCAGTAAAAATTATGCCTTTGAGTAGAATACTACAAATCAAATAAAAGAGCTAGGAGTGCAAATTTAAAAAGTACAGTGAAATTTTCAAAAAGGTCTAATCGAAAGGAAGTGAAAAGACTAAGAGCCATTTTAAGCAAAGCACAAAGCTAACAAGCAAACAATGAACCAACAAAATGCCTAACCAATCGCCAAAGAAATCAACCGCACAGATGCCCACTCCGCAATGGAACCACTTTAATATTAATCCACATTCCCAATCATCCACATACAGCAGCAGATGCAATTGCTCACACTACCCATCATCATCATCGCCAGCACCGAGCTCTCATCCCTATTGCAATATCTGTAGTCCCACGCAAAAGCGGCATGCATAATATATGTATGTATGCAGACAATAAAAGTTAATAGTAATGATGCAAAAGCAGTTCGTGGCTTGTAATTGGAAAAGTTGATTGCGGCAGACAAGAGCCAAAAATCTACAAAAATTAAAAGCGCATAAGTACGCCACAAAGAAGCAACAGAAAATCACAACGAATTCAAGCGACAATTAATTTTCCTCAAAAGCGGCTGAATTAGAATTTATAAACATTTCTACATTTAAATATCTATCTAGTATGTATGTAGATGTAATTTACAAATATCAGGCATGTTCTGCAAATCGTACGATTTCAAATCTGTGCACGTTGCTAAGTATATTTGTAATCAAAGTGTTAAATTTTTCAAATGGAAACTGCTGGAAACACATCATCTACGTTATATCCATCGATTTAGTGCCAAATTTTCACCTCTTGATTATAAATCTTCCGAAATAGATTTTGTAAATCGCACCGACTTGAAATCGTACGATTTGCAGAACATGCCCGTATAATATTTTTTCTACAACTACCTCAACGTGTACATCTGGCGCGTAATAGTTCGAAAATCGTATTGTTGTGCAGTGGTACGAGTTTTAAACAGTGTTGCCAGCTCCTAGCTCTTTTCTTTTAGCTCTTTTCAAAATTATCTAGCACTTTTTTGGCTCCAGAAAGTTTTAGTCGTATTTGGTAATATATTAAAATTATAAATCTGTAATTTCATTGCACAAGTGTTGACTAAAATTTATTTGGCCTA
>NW_016206101.1:0-2142 GCF_001687245.7 Rhagoletis zephyria
TGAGTCCCCTTTGCGGGTCTGCCACCTTAACCTAACCTAACCTAATATCGTTGCTACTTACTATGTTCAAAGTGTACCCATTCAGTAATTATGGCTCTGGAAGAAGACCAACTGAGACCACAGAATGCTTTAGCTCTCGAAAAGACTGTTAAGGGTCCTCCTTGTGCTAACTCGTCGGCGACCTCATTGACTTCGATTCCACAATGGCCGGTTATCCACAACAGTGTTACTTTGGTTTTTGGCTTCAAATATTTATAGCAGGTCAAATCAGTCTCTAGCCTGCCTGGATTTCATGAACCTATTTGGAAGGGTCTCGATGGCTACTTGGCTATCTGATAAGATAACTAGAAAGGTGCCCTTCAAACCCATTTTTAATTTCTAATTTTACACAGTTTCAAATAGCGCCATTTGGGCTATGCCCCAAAGTCCTGTCGATACTACTAACCGGATATTGTGAGGCCGAACCTGTTGATTTTCCTTTAACATACGGCAAATTGTGTATGATGTGAGGGAGAGGCAGTGTTAAATTTCTTCCCAGTTTGGAGATCTAACCGTCCCCCTAAAGTTTTGAGAGTGAAGGAAGTTAGGCTAATAGGTCTTTTTGATTTAGCCAAGTCAAGGGACCTGTTGCCCAACACAGGAATAAATAAGCAATGACTAGCTCTAAATCAGTGATGTTCTCGATACTTCCTTGTCTACTACAAGAAGATCTCATCATCATCCTCGGCTGCAAAGGATCCGAAAGACTCCACTGTCTACCGCACCTTATCCCTGTCAAAGATGGAGGCAGATTTGCTATGACTTCTCACAGTAGGGAACCTGTGTTCCGAGGAGACAGGAGTCATCAGATCATGCTCCACCGAAGAGATTGGGAAATGCATTTGGAGGTGGTGATTTAAAGTCTCCCTATCATCGTTCGTAAAGGTACCATTTTGCCTCCTTAGGAGACTTATCGCATTGGAAGACTTCTTTGATAAAATTGTATGCAGACGTCAGGTCTCAGGCAACGTTTCTATTGCCTCACATGCTCGGAATAAGTCGAAAATTCGAGCCCCAGCCTTGCTGCCATTATGGGAGGCTTATTTGGTGTTTGGTCGTTTTGATCGGGTTTTGAGAGGGCTCTGCCTTTTGTTCGGGTCATCATATACATAGGTATACTGGATTTCGTTAGCCAATAAATCGGCGGGAATAAAAACGACTATAACGCATTCTGCATCATGCAAAACTGTCCAGAAAGCATTGCAAACGCGGAGGGCACTAGGACAAAAAACAGAGTGAACAGAGATATGTAGTAGCCAATCTGTATGGAGGCTTCAGTGACGCCACTGCGACGTATTCGGTTTAAGGGCTTACTGAAGTCAGCGTCTGGTCACTAGTAGTTGCGCATGCAAGAGGTCGTCTGTCTGGAAGCCTAGAACACTAAATTCCAGCTTAGCACTATCGCTGTCTTCGGAGAAAATATTCATTATTGACAGCCATAATTTCGAAAAAGTATGGAACTTCATTTATTTGGGAACCAGAAGAAGTTTTTAAATTTGAAGGCATCTTATACAATTTCAGTTTTCGCAGAGCTGGAGGTAATTTTTTATCTCTATCGTTTAAAATGTTTTTCGAGTCAATATAATAAAAAAAAATTAAAGAGTATAAGTGCATAAAAATAACCTATCAGCTATCAACAATAAATACATATATTATCAATAAATATCATTAAAATACATATACAAATTTAACAAATAAAATTACTCTGAGCAACAATGTAAAGCAATAACAGCCTGAATTTAAAAGTCACATTAAATACCTCAGCTCTGCCATTTCGCCAATGCGGCCAATAATAATAAACAATAACGAATGGCATCGTTTGCGAGATAAGCCACAGGTATAATCATTTAATTTTAACGAAATCAATTTGTGTCTGGGACAATCAAGGATATGTATGTATATATGTACTCATAAAAATATTTATCCAAAATTATCAATGAAATAGAAAGCGTTAATCGTAAAGCGGCTCAATTCAGGCATATACATACATACTTATGTACGTTTGTATGAACAAAAGTTAATTTTATTCTCCGCAATTCCTGGCTTTCATCAAACAAAGCGAATTTATTTCTTAAATAAACAGAGAAATAAAATGATATAGAA
>NW_016206102.1:0-171 GCF_001687245.7 Rhagoletis zephyria
TTTAAAGTTACCTCCACCTGAGCAATCAACTCCTGCCAGTTGTTGGGAACTACCGTCTGTTTTTCATTGTCCTCGTTTATAATTGGCAGCACCACCTCATCGACGTCCATGATGAGGACAAAGTGGTGCATGTAGAGGTTCCGGTAGAGGCAGTCGTTCAACTCGGTCACT
>NW_016206102.1:202-2142 GCF_001687245.7 Rhagoletis zephyria
TCGGTCACTTCCTGCGGCTGGTAGCGGGCAATGTCCTAAAGAGCAACCAATGTCAACTGTTTATCAAATCTCCTTATCAAAAAGGTCCTTTGTTTCTCACCTCACTGTAGAAGACATTCTGCAGACTGTTGGTGTTTATCTGCTCACCGGGGAGGGTGGTGTTTCGCCAGTCGACAAAACCCTGGAACCAAAAATCTTTATAAAATCCATTTTTTCTAAAACATTTTCTCACCTCTTCAGTGTAGTGATTGAGCACACTCAGAATCGACTTTTGCGCTCCTAGAATGTAAAAGTAGACCTTCTCGGCGCCCATCAACTTGACCATCTCCAGCCATTCGACTAGACGGACGCTAAAGTCGTACGTTTCTAGAAGTAACAAAAAAAAGTTTGGTCAAGTTTCAAACGTTTTTTCCTTAATTAGTTCACCCAAGTTTACCAAAGCGCATTGCCTTGACGCAAATGCCAATGCTCATATTCTTTGCAGGAGTTTCATTTTTATTCCTTTTTGTTAAAGGAGGTGGCCGATTGTTGATCACTCGCAGGACGTTTGTAGGCTCCGTTTTAATCTTGGCACAATCTCCTGCCGACTGAATAGACACGGCTGTTGGGATGTGGCCAGCTAGTTCCGGTGGAACGGGACAAGTGGCCAGCAGCGGCCCGTAGATGCCATTATTCCGGCCCCAATCCCAGTATGAAGGCCAGATTGGGTCTAGATCGGTGATCTGAATAAAATCATTGAAAAACTTAAAAGTTTTTGTAAGGTAATTGGTATTATTTACTTTTGAAAGAACCGGAACGGTAGTGTGATTGAACCAAAGTAAGCACCTGAATTGATTTAGCAAGCAATTAAAATTATGTTTTTGACTGCTAAAAAAATTTTTAAACTTTACCACCAACTTTGCTCCTTGACCGGCTCCTGCGTGGAGCTGACCCAAATGGAGGCCACTTTGGGCACGCCAAAGAGTCGATCATCGTAGTAGGCGTTGAGAAGATAGGAAGTTAAAATCTTGGGAACTGAAGACTCATTCCTTGTCGTCAGCACCTGCCAGAAGAGGTTGTTCATTTTTACTTGATAGGGCGGAGGGAGGTGAACTTTAGGACAAAAGGCATTCAAAGTTTGAGTTTCGATCACCTCAAACTTTCCCTTATAAGACTGATTTTTTCTCTTTTCCTTCTCTTCCTCCTTCATCTCCTTCCAGTGAAGATAGTAAAGAGCGGCTAGATTGGAAGTTTCCGCCTCGACTAGAGCAAACGTCTCCGAGAGATNGGCAGATTGATTTTTCCTCTTTTCCTTCTCTTCCTCCTTCATTGCTTTCCAGTGGAGGTAGTAAAGAGCCGCTAGATTGGAAGTTTCCGCCTCGACGAGAGCAAACGTCTCCGAGAGATTAAGTTGCACCCGAGGCGGAAGAAGGTGCTCGAGGGCGCTGTCGTTGGTGAGGAGTTCTTTTTGTGGATTAAGTAACCGGCTAAAATGAGAGACGGAAAAGTCGTCTTTAAAGTGGGCGGTGGTGAAGAAAAGGGCGGCGATGAGGAGGAGGTAGAGGAGGACCAGGCCGATGATGAGGAGAAGGTGCTGGTGGGGGTGACAGCCCATCAGGGAGGTCGATTTGGGAGATGAAGAAAGTGGTGATGAGGGTGATGAAGGTGAAGGTGATGGTGATTCTTCGAACAAAAGCGGAACTTCTGCTGCGTCATCAGTCTCAGGTAGCAACTCATATTTGATTTGCTCTTTCATTTNTTTTGTGGATTAAGTAACCGGCTAAAATGAGAGACGGAAAAGTCGTCTTTAAAGTGGGCGGTGGTGAAGAAAAGGGCGGCGATGAGGAGGAGGTAGAGGAGGACCAGGCCGATGATGAGGAGAAGGTGCTGGTGGGGGTGACAGCCCATCAGGGAGGTCGATTTGGGAGATGAAGAAAGTGGTGATGAGGGTGATGAAGGTG
>NW_016206103.1:0-2142 GCF_001687245.7 Rhagoletis zephyria
AAGATGAAAAAGAGATAAAGGTGAGAATGAAGATAAAGATAAAAATAAACTTAAATATAAAGATAAAGGTACTTATAAAAACAAAGACAAATATGAAGATAAAGATACAGACACAGAAAAAAGAAAGATGAAGACAAAAATTAGGATGAAGAGGAGACAAAGGTGAACATAATTAAAAACTTAAAGATAGCGCCAATGATAGAAGAAAAAAATAAAGCAAAGGTATGGATAAAAATAAATATGAAGATAAAAATTAAGAGAGGGCTAGAGACGAAAAAAAGATAAAGTTAAAAATTGAGATAAATATGAAAATAAATGCAAAGAAAAAGTACAGGAAGATAATTATACCAATAAAGAAAAATATGTAACTAAGTAAGTAAGACAAAAATTAATGTGTAGATGTAGAAAACTATAAAGATGAATATATGGATATAGAGAGATAAATATGAACATAAAGACAAAATTAAAGCTAGAGAATGAGATTGAGATAAAGTTGCAACATAAAAATAAAAATAAAAATAACTATAAAGAACCTGTTATAAATGAAAGTAAAGAATAAAGATAAAAATTAAGACACAAATAAATCGAATGGTAAAGATGATGAGAAAGATAGCAACTATAAGGAGAGATAAATATTAAAGATAAAGAGCACCTAGTATGTGCATTATTCATAATGTTAGTTAGGCTAATTTAACGTTCCGTTTTGAGGGTTATGGTTTAACATTTTGTACAAAATTGATATTTACTGAGCTTACGGTAAGGGTTTTTAATCTAATAGGGGTAAACTGACTTCAAATTAGGATTCAAGGACCTCAAGCATATATCTGTGGTCACAAGCAATAATCGCCTAAGTCGAAAAACCTGAATTCGAGGAAAAGCACTTTAAAGATTTGTATTGTAATGTTAACTTTATGGGGGAGCCAAAATATTTTCATCTATAACTTTTTAAATAGCCTAGGTAATGAGATGCGAGTTTCACATATATAACTCAATTCTTTCTTAAGTAGACTTAGGCGGTTATTGCTTATGGCCACAGATATATGTAGCTAAAGCGATTTAATCTCATGAGCAAATTACTTTCTTCTAACGGGAGTTTTTATATTTTACGACAGTTTGGGGCAATTTACGCAAATATTGTGTGGCTAATGGAGGTATACCGACTTCGGATTCGTTTCTGTACTGTTCTTTAACGGACTTCGGTGTTTTTTGTGTGACTTTGTAATAACTCAGTAAACTACACTGTCGGAAAAAAAATATTGTCACATAGAATTGTTTACAACATATGCAACAATTTTTATTTTTTTCAGCAAATTTTTTATAAATATATGGTTTATACACCAACAAAAAAAAATGTCTAAACTTTATGCAAAACTCAGGAAAATTCAAGAAATTCAATTGCAAATTTTAAACTTTTCAATCCAATTTTTAAATTTTTCTGGGAATGCAGTTTTTTAGCCCAACAAATTTTATTATAATAAAATGCAATTTTAAAGTAACCGGGACATAGCGTGGATTTTTCTTCTAATATTTATGTTGTAATCATAAAAATTAAAGAAATTTAATGATGGGTTTCTTTTTGGGCCTGGGAAGGTTAAGTGCACTGAATTAAAATATCATGTACAGGCATATCGATAACTTAAACGATAGCTATTATAGCAAATTAAGTGATAACTTTCATGGAAACGAAATCGATATACACGGTGAAGCCTATCGATGAAAATAAAATATCGATTATTATAGACTATGAAATACTTTTGAAGAAACGGAAAGAGAAACAACAACACTGATGTATATAGTTATGAATGGAAAGNTCGTTGTATTATTCAATGAATTTCGATTTCCCTATTTACCTATCATCAAAATTTTCATTATTATAGTATTATACACGCCAAACTATTTCTAGCGTTTTCCAACCAAACTTGCTCTTCTTTACTTATATTTACATTGACGAAAAAACATATTTTTTGCATTTACCTATTTTTTCAAATAACCCACAAAAATAAGTAAAATATCCTGGGAATAAACTTAAGTTAGATAAGTTAAAGAAGCAGCAGAGCAAGTAGAATAAAAAAAATACGACTACCCAAACTGAATGAAGTACAAAGAGTAAGTAAATGGCGACCACGGCTGGTCGAATTGAAT
>NW_016206104.1:0-2142 GCF_001687245.7 Rhagoletis zephyria
TAATCATGTATATACAATTAAGTACATATTTATGTATGTATGTAAGCACGTGAACTCCAGCTTGACCAGCATAGTTTCACAGACCACATTTTCTATGCTACTTTCCGCAAATCTAAAAAACCGTCAGACCACTAAAACTAACAATCCAATCAGCGTAGTTTGTTTGTTAGTCACTTATTTTAGCCTTTTTTGTCTAGTAGGTACCTACTCTGTCGATTTGGCCAAATGCCAGTCATAAGAATTTTCAAATATCTGGATGAAAAAGTCAACGTCAGCCTTGGAGTTATTGATGTTTCTTATTGCCACTCACGTTGTGAATCACATTTCCTCTTCCACGCCTCTCTTTCCACAGTCAACCCGTCAGCAATTTGTTTTTATGCCGCTACTCTAAATATGTATGTAGTTGTTGCACTGGTAATGTTGCCAACTATTCGTTGCACGCTTAAGCCGCATATCATGGCTATTTGTCGTTAACATCAAGACCATGAAGAGCGGTCAGAGATAGCCAGCAAGCCAGCAAGCCAGCCAGCCGATTATGTAAGAGCAAGGCAGACAAGGCAACGTCATTAGCTTTCGCTGAGAATCGGTCCGCTCGTTCTGTGAACGTGTCTTATTTATTCAAAGCGGCGCCACAGTGCTTCCCTTCCATATAAAATGCAGGCAAAAATAGAATTATCCACGGATTTAAATGAAAATTCACTTCTTAGTAAAGTTGTGGACGCTAAATTCAAAACAAGTGAGGAGTAAAAATATTCCTGAGTCAATTTAAGAGTCCAGTAATTTAAAAGGAATGTAATCAGAACAAATCACTGATTGACAGTGTATGTATGTATTTGTAATAAAATAACAAATACGATGGCGCAATCCTATGGTTTGACGTAATTATTATTTTAGTTTAACTAAATTCGAATTTCCAAAGAGTTGGCAACCCCATTCGTAATATTTTTAAGCAAAAACCTTCTTAAACCTCTTTCGTTTGACTCCCTTATGGTGATGCCTATCTATTTTAATTACCTAATTTCTTTAAATCAAGTGGAATTTGATTTTCCAAACAGGTGGCAACTCGCTGCATGTAGTTAATACACATTTCGATTGATACCCATCTCTTAATAATTCATTTAACTTATAAAAAAATTTTAATATAATTTTTTAACAATATAATTTTTTAACAGGTGAGAACTCTTTAAAAAATAAACCTTCTATTGTCCACAGGTCAAGCTTTTTAAGCTGACTCTTCATTTTTGAAATAGGAACGAATCCTGCAGATCTCAAGGCACTGACAACCAATGAAAAAATAATTGTATGCATTAGTGAAAAACGCATTACTGCAAAGTGCATAAAATTAGCAGGTTTTTATTTCTTCTTTTGAAAGCTAAAAGCCCGCACTATATAATAAATTAATAAAAAAAAACCTATTTTTACATATATTTTTTATTCATTCCATTATAACTTAGCATATTTTGAAATTTTGTTTAAACTTTTTTTNCTCTACTATCTATGTTGAAACCATAAACGCCAAACCAACATTTTATTTCAAAGAATATATTTTTGACATTTTTTTCTGTGAAGAGCTTACGCATGGCTATGTATGCTCTTATTAAAATTCTTAGTGCAAAATTTGTCGACTTTAATTTTTTAGGGAAATGTCTGTTTAATTCTTTTTAGTGGATAAATTGTCTTTACAAAAATACCAAATATGTTCACATTTCAGATAACGAATTTGTCGATTTTTGTTCACTTAGGCGTCACTGTGCGACGCGTCGGTGGAGGACGTCTGCCTGCCATTTGGCTGCAAAAGGCTGCCCTAGTAGCCGCCAGCCAGCATTAGCAGTTAACTGCAAACTACTTTTTGCTACATATCTAAATACTTCTTCTCTGTTGGCACAAAAGCTTAGCTGCCATTTTGCGCTTATGTAGGGGTGTATTTTATTTGGCTACATCAAAACAACCCAGCTATTTGGGCTTATTGTTATAGCCAACTGATATTGTTTTTCGTTCGCACTGCTTTTGTAGTGGTTTTTGTTGTTGCCATACCATTATTTTTTGTATTTTATGTCATAGACCAATTTTTCGCTCGCCATGAAATCGGCTTTCATCTGATTTTTTGCATTTGATTTTACTTTTGGTTTTAATGTTTTTTTG
>NW_016206106.1:0-2142 GCF_001687245.7 Rhagoletis zephyria
TGTGATTCACAGGCGAATCCACTTTGCGATAATTTGCTGTAAGAAAAAATGTATTTAAAGACACATTTAATCATTTTGTTATTTTTGGTTTGCAATGCAAATATTACTAATTATGTATTTGTGCAACATAAATATTTGCTTAACTGATAAACAAGAAAAAAGAGCCTCCCAGCATCCAACAGCTCATAATTACGGACAAACCCTGGTGGCTTCACTGCACTGTGCGAGCCGTTATTAATATGACCTTGTGCCCGTTTGGGGCCGCGCACATTTGTCACTGCCACAAATGGCACTCAAGTGACAAAATGACACAGTGGCACCACCACCAAACAGCTAATCAAGCTGCCCACTCAAATAAATTGTTTGTTGTTTTCTATTTTTTTTTTTTTTTACACAAGCACATATGTATGTATATGTATATCTATGTAAGTGTGTGGGTGTGTTTCTTTTGGTGGTAATGTGTGTATCCATGTGACTTAATTGTGGATAACATTTTTGATGCTGGTGGTTTATTAATCCCCGAATGTCTGTAAATTAAAGAGGCCAGTTTGTTTGCTATGGAAACAATTAGATATTTAAGCTGATTGAGCGAGACCATTAGAGGGGTAAAATGCNATTCTAAGTAACTTTTTGAAACCTTAAAAAAAATTTATTCTTTTTTGCTTATTAATTTTACATCACGTTATAAACGAGATAATTCAACGTAATTGTATATTCGTTTATCGAAATATGGCTCACTTATCGGAAAAGCGTTTTAACTAAAAAAAAAAATAAAATAAAAATTGCAGCAAAAAGGCCTTTTTTCAGGCCTTGAAAAAGTAATAAATAGAAGAGCATAAAACTGACATTATAGCTTAATTTCGTTTCTTACTAGGCCAGAGAGTGGGTTTTTCTTGTTTTAGTTGCTAAGCAAAAGTAGAAGAGTGAAACTGCAGTTTCCTTCCATATTTTGAAGCCTCGATCAACTTCGATCGTCTTGAATTTTATATACAACATAAAAAAGGACTTGGAGCCTTTTCCGCATACATCACTCAAGCACCATTTTTTTGGACAGTGAGTGACATTTTTCCAGTCAACGAGCGATATCAGAAATCAATTTTCTATTATCCAATATTTACTGTAGAAATGAATATTTAATTAGTTTCAATTTACACTTTATAAAAAGTGCTGGTGAAGCATTTAGCATTCATTCTCGTATGCATCAAATATTTATGGCTGTAGTAAGTTTCGTTGTACACGGATTAATGCGTATTATATTTGTATGTACGTACATAATTATATTCATAACATCATATATGTATGTATTTAAGTCTGTAATTATGGTTGCTCGTGAGTATTCTTAATAAAAAAAATAAAATTAAAAAACTGTTCATTACTGATGCCGAGTTCGAAATTTTTCAGATTCTATGAAACTTTGCGTTGACCTCCGACCACCTAACGAAGACACGTATATTCAGAAACCTCGCGAGATCCTTTGGCGACGTATGTATCATTCAGGTCATGCGCATCCAGATAAGGTGTAGTATGGGTCTGGGTGAAGCTTCACAGTGGCGCTTGTTGTTGCTGCGCTTCCTCTTGTTCCCAAGCTCACCCTACACTGGGCAAAATGTGCTATACTGAAGTCTGCGGAATGCTTCAATTCTCTACAACTCACATATTGTTTTCTGTTACCATCTGAGTTTGCCCAGTAATTTTGAGCTGCTTTTTTTACAGAACTCCAAGGTAAATCGCCAAAATAGTCCTAGGTCTAATGTAAATTGTATCTCGGGAGACACCTACTAACAAAGATGATACGTGCCCCAGCCTCCTGGTATATTAATGTGGTAATGGAACGAGGCAACCGCTTTTTTCGAATTCTATACCATTTTCACAAAAACTTCGTGTTTCCCCATATAAAATACATAAAAAACTTTGCGCGCTTTGAGCAACCTCTAAATACTTTTTTCCTAGGGGTTGATTCCGACTTTACTTTTTCTACACGCTCCACCCTAGTGTGCATGCATACATACTACATGTGCAAAATTGTATTTATTTATTAATTTTTTTTTTTAACATAAAATCGTGAATACATTTTTTTGCTGACTCATCTAGCATTTAATTGAAAATGTAAATGTAAATGCAGATACAATTTATTTGCATAGA
>NW_016206107.1:0-2142 GCF_001687245.7 Rhagoletis zephyria
TTCGCCGAGTCGAGGTAGGCGTACTTGCGCTGAAAGTCCTCGCGAAGGCGGCGCTTCTTCGCCGGCTCCGCCGTGGTCACCGAGGAAGAGGAGTCGCCAAGGGAGGCTGCGAAGTGGAGAAAAGAAGAGAGGTTTAGATTTAGTTGTCAAAAAGATCCGTTTTTCGTAGAAACTTACTGTCGCTGTCAGTTTTGCCCATCTTGTTCTGGCTGCTTTGATATTTTACACTCACTAAAAAGTTTTTACCTTTTTACCTTTGCCCAATAAAGTCAAGAAATTCAACAACAGCCTAATAAAGTTATTGTGCTGACGAGGCGTGTGTTGTTGCAGGCTCTGTTGGAATCGAATTGTACAATTCTAGAAAACGCTTTATTTTCAAACTTTACACAAAGTTCAACTTCAAATGACACTAACTACTGCTACAAGTCCTTATTGGTGTGAGGAAAGATGAAGGCCTGCTCCTCGAGGGTGATGCCGTTCTCGGCGAAGGCGTTGATGAATGCCGCCACCTAAACAGTAAACGTAGGGTGTTTTTGTTTGTTCAACTGTTGATGTATTAGCCTGAAGCAAAGCACCTACCTTGCTAGTGTTGCCCTTCTCAAACTCGTAGTCGCAGTAGACGGAGTGAATGCCCGACTCGAGGGCTCGAAGCGCCAGAATTTGCCCCACCAGTTGGGCGGCTTTTAGGGTGAGGGCGCTGGGCACCTTGGAGGAGATGGTCGCCTCGTTGGAGGACACCGACAGTACCGTCTGCCCGGAGTAGTGGACGATCTTACCCACCAGGNTACAATTGGATTAAGAAATGAGTTAGATGGGATGGAACTTAAAACGGGTTCATTTTGTGCCTACTTGTTCCAGTAGTGCCGGTTGGGCGAGTCCAGCTCGTGGCCCATTGGCTTCTTCGCCAGCAGCATCTGCTCGAGGTTTCGTGGATTGCGGTTGACCAGCTTCACGCCAACGGTCGCCTCGTTGCCGGCACCCTTCAGCTCGGACCTGTCCACCGCCGTTTCCGAGGGAATTCGGGTGATGCGCTTATTGCTCACGTACGCCAGTGTTCGGTGGCTGGAGGGCGAAGCTGAATAGCCCAGCCTGATACATTTTTTGCATCCATCTCTGGCAAACGATGAGCTGATCTGACGTAGGGTGGTGGTGAACATTGTAGTGGTAAACTGCTGTGGATTATGGAAACACCAGCAAAACCAGAAGAAAGATCCTCAAAATCAAATCAAAACAAAATCACATGTTTTGGTGAAGAGCGGCGTGTTCAGAGTATTTGCCTGTGCGCCTTTGGCAGAGCTACTGATTCGCCAGACAGTGCACGCCACTGCGGCACATGCGGCACATGTTTTGTTTTGTCGGCAAGACCAGTGAATCGCAAGAATCGNGAAACACCAGCAAAACCAGAAGAAAGATCCTCAAAGCCAAATCAAAACAAAATCACATGTTTTGATGAAGAGCAGCGTGTTCAGAACATTTGCCAGTGCGCCTTTGGCAGGGCTACTGATTCGCCAGACAGTGCACGCCACTGCGGCACATGCGGCACATGTTTTGTTTTGTCGGCAAGACCAGTGAATCGCAAGAATCGCCCAAAAGACTACAACTTATCAACTGATCACTCAGGTCACACCTCACCTCACTTTGCAAGGACAGACAGGATGGCCGGCAGTCGAGTGGAGAAGCTGTCTACCATTTTCAAGCGGTAAGTTTTTGGGCATCATCTTTGAGTCTCTTCAAAGCTTAATCCATGTTGCCGTTTCGTCCAGGTACACCGGCCTAATCAAATCCGGCGCAGTGCTCGAGGAGAACCGCCCCCTCTGGTACGACGTTTACAAGCACTTTCCGCCCACCGTTGAGCCGCTGGCGATTCGCGAGGAGCCCAAGGTGGCCATCAGCAACATCTACTACCCGGAAGATATTCTCAGATCGTAAACAGAGTGTTTTGATTCTGAAAACTAGCTAACATTTGTTTTTCAAACCGCTTTTAGGCGCTTCTTCCGAACCTACGACGACCACTCTGCAGTGTTCAACTTTGTCTCAGACCAGTCCAGCAGCTCCAGCAACGCCTGTGAGATGTTCATCGGCAAGTACCTGCAGCTGGCGAAGGCGAAGCAAGTCAATTCGGGGACCACCACCACCACCACC
>NW_016206108.1:0-2142 GCF_001687245.7 Rhagoletis zephyria
AACTTCATGCAAAATAATTTTAAATTTATATGCCCGAACGCATTTTTTCGCAAGGTTACTATAACTTTCCATGTAATCCTTGAATTATATCTATCCGAAAAGCAGTTCGTGGAGGGAGTGTAATGGGACACTTACCGAGGAGTTTATTATCAATGCTGGTGCCCCCAAGGAAATGCAATGGGTCCGACTTTTTGTGCCATCTATACATCAGACATAAATAAAAAGAATGGCTAGCTAATTGACGTACAAAACTCAGTGGGCAAAAGTGCAAACATGTTACTTGTTCGCCGGTTAAAAAGGAATAATGATCTGATTCCTCAATCAAACGAAGTTAAATATCTCAGTATCCTTTCGGTGATAAGCACGGAATGGCTTTTTAGGGCCTAAAGACTTATCAAAAAGACAAAATCAAATAACGAAATAAAATAGCGAAATAGGCAGGAAAAGGCACTAGAAATCGCGAAAGGCAAAAGAAGGCACTAAAAAAACAAAAAACTGAAAAATAATCAAAATATACATTTTTTTTTAGAAATTTTTATTTTACAATAAACTAGTTTGAAAAATTCGTACTTTGAATCTTTGACTTTTGTCTCTTTTCTAGTTTTTAATTCACAAAACTTTAANCTGACGTGAGTTGATACAAGTGTCGCCCAATTCAAATAAAGAATGTTTAAAACTTTTATATTAACATGAGTAAGAGATATTTCCTTTCCCTTTACAATTGAAAGTTAGAAAAGGCAAAAAAAGCAAATATCTTAAAAGGGCAAAAAAGGCAACATCAAATGTGTATATATGGAATCAGGGAAAGCTAAATCGTGGACATTCTTAATCGAATGTACTCTATTTATCTCTTTAGTAAAAAAGAGGCAATTTTCATAAAATCCATTGCCGGTGGTAAGATATTGCATATTAAACTAAAATCGGTTAGCTTCAATTGGCTTCTACACAAAAAGTCGTAATTAAGCTCATACTATAATATACTGTTATACGCTGAAGTTTTAAAGCCAATCTGGGGGCACGATAATGAACCGCGAGATATTACCTGTGCAATCAACATTCACATAATTCAAAGATACTATCCGGTAAAACGGTAAGGGCATAAAGAGGAGCGCCATGGTGTGTCCGCAACGAAACTATACACAAAGACACGAAAACTACGAAATCATCCTAATCCGGTGACAAATATTTCGTGTGAGACAATAAGCCAGTCATGCCGGGCGGTATCAAGTACGTGTTAAGGTGGCAGTGTGTGCAGATGGGCCCGCGGTCCAGCTCTATAAGGAAGCTATGCCCACGGTTGGGTAGCTGTGACCTGAGGCAGACTTAGTTGGCGTCCGTAGGAATGAAATCCCTGCCGCGAGCCTGGGCCTGAGTCATAGCTGAGCCATCAAAACCGAAGGAGATTCTTGAGCTCACCCTACTTGGCAACGAAGGGCTACTCAACAATGATTGGGGGATATTCCGAGTTGGCGAGACCAAGGAGAATCAGCATTTTTTTGGCTTTGTCATCAAGGATGTTTTCTTCCCAGTTCTCGCGGATTGTGGTGCAGTAATTATCTACGACTTCTATTCCATCAATGTGAATTGGCTAAATTTATATTTATTATGCAGTCTTCGTTTTTTATAATTTATATTTTTCCGACCCACTTTTTAATTTATCCTGTCATGCCCATTGTATATTATCGCTTTCGCCACTAATTTCTCCTTTGGGCATAACTATTTTAAATACCTAACATTGCTGTCGCTTCCCTTGTTAAGAGGAGGAATGAACAGACAATTCAACCCTCCTTCCGCTAATTTTTTGTTATGCTTAATTCAATTCGCGCATCTGGTGGCATTTTCCTTTCTAAATACTAAGAAGACCGCAGGAAATTGCGTAATTTTTTGTAGAATAGAAAACGCCATTAGATTTAACCCCTTTCTACCATGCCACGCCGTTTATGTATTCGAGGAACATTATTCTTCAAAGCCTTTAGGAAAATTTAGGAGTCAATTAGCTTTTTCCCGATATAGGCAAACTAATTATGGCACATTTTGGAGCCGGGTCACACATTTTTTTGTTGCCTTCATGTATATGAACTGTCGAACGTATTAACTACATAACGGGTGATTTTTTTGAGGTTAGGATTTTCATGCATTAGT
>NW_016206109.1:0-2142 GCF_001687245.7 Rhagoletis zephyria
TTTCTTCTGTGTCTCTGTGTGTGCAGGCAGCTCAACTTTGCAGATAAATAATTAATGTGACCGGTGGCAGTGGTGGTCGACCACCTTGCGGCCATTGACGGTTCAGTGAGGTGGCAGTTCTGTTGAAGTGCTGCTGCTGTGCAAAAAGACAATTTTTGCATTGCACTTTTCAAAATTTTTGGTAATGCAGTCAGTTTGTCTGTCTCATTTTCCGCCGCCATATTTATGGCCACGCACACTCGCACTGACACGCTCTCACAGTTCAGCTACCGCTGCTGCTGTTGAATTTTAATTTTATTAACACTGACACCAGCGTTCAGCAATAGTGCCCAAGTGCACTCAGAGCATTCTTGCTTTTGCAGCAAGTCTCCACTTTGAACTAGGACGACTTCTGCAGTCTACAGTAGTTTTGTTGTTGTTTCTCCTGCAACCATATCGAGAATCATCTGAATTATTGATCATTTTCCACTTTTGCTACATGAAAGGCAGGAGTGCTGGGCCCTGTGAGTGCATTTGTGCATCTGCTTTCCTCCTTGGTATGGCATTCAAGTTCATTTTCACGTTGAAGAAAAAGAGAAAACACCGTCTTTTGAATAATGTTTCTGATTCACTCTTCCTATTGTTGTTGTTGGTGATGCTGTGAGGAATCTTAAGTGAATGGAGGCTGTATTTTGTTTGAAGGTACTTAACGGTCTGCTTTGCAATCGGGTTTGTTGTTGTCGTAATGTAGCAGTTTTCTTCTGTTATGCTCTGCCATTACCGGAGAAGCGAGTTTATCAGCTCTGACATTGAGACAGAGACAGTGTGGCAGGCAGTGTGAGTGGGCGATGTTTATGTGGGCAGCGAAAAGCTATTACATTTTTCCGCTTGTTTTCCCATCACAGCAAAAGGTCTTGCACTTTATTGTTGATTTGAGCCCATATACCGTTTTACTGCTGGCAATTTACTTACTTTCTTTTGTTTTTCTCCCTTTTTAAACAGAAAAATGGCCTTTTTATAGAAGAATCAAGAAAAGTGGGGTCAACAAAAGAAGAAGACGGTCATTGTTTGGCCATCGTAGTGTGCCATAGTGTCGACCTTAACAGCCTCTACCTCCGCTTCAACATTCAACCCACTTTTACCCCTCAAATTTGAAAAACAGTATTAAAAAACCATGAGCCGAAAGCAGCTCGGCCAGAAGAGCTCCGAGAGCCCGCTCGGTCCGGTGCCCTTTCAGGGCATTGGCACCCGCCTCCGCCGCAGCCGATCAAAGGACCATTCTAACGAGCTTGACAACCTCTCCACCTCACATCTCTTTCATCCTCACCAACAACAGACAAATGGACCACCTGGCATGGAGATCGCTAACTTGACGAGGACGCAGCACTCCTCCTCTCGGACCAATGTTGCATCATCCTATGATCAGCACTCGAACAACAGCTTTGGGCTGCCCAACTTTACCAACAAGGGCACTGGGACGTTGGAGCGACCTAAACGGTTGATGACTGCCTATGGAAATGGCGGTTTTCCCAGCTCCGAGAGTAGCACCTTCATTCAGCAGCCGCTCTACGGCGGCACGAGGAACATCTACGAGGAGACAAGGCTGCT
The DNA here is from genome assembly GCF_001687245.7 of Rhagoletis zephyria. Classification (NCBI taxonomy): domain Eukaryota; kingdom Metazoa; phylum Arthropoda; class Insecta; order Diptera; family Tephritidae; genus Rhagoletis; species Rhagoletis zephyria. Next base: position 1,588 of record NW_016206109.1, read on the forward strand.
CGGTCACCAGTACGAGGAGCCGCATCTGGTCATGGACAGAGGTATGTTATTTGTTTTATTATTTTGAAATTAACTAATTTTTATAACTTTTCAGACCTTTTGTACGACACAAATCCGGCTGGGTACGGTCGCCGTCGAAACGGCGGCAAGCAGCAGCAAACCGACTCTTACCTGCAAAACGGCGGCGGAAAGCACTACAGCGGTAGCAATAATCACCAGCGAGTGCCACCACTTCCATTGGAGCACTGTCCACCGGACCTAGCTGCTGCCTATCACTCGTACATGGTACTCGATGGAGTGACAGGAACCAATGGAAATGGAACACTTTCACGAGGGCCCAACACGACGGTCATTCCGCCCAGCAAGCTTTTTGGGAAGAGCCTCTCTACCTCATGTAAGTTTCACCTCATCCTCCTTTGCACTGTCATTTTCACTGCACAGCATTTTCTTTTCTTTTTTGTCTACAATGAAACATGAAATGTTTTCTTTTCTTTTCTTTTTTGGCTTGTAGTTGCTTTTTAAAGTAATTTAAATTTTAATTAGTTCTGCCGCTTT
>NW_016206110.1:0-2142 GCF_001687245.7 Rhagoletis zephyria
TGTTACACATTTGGAATTGCAGCATGCCACTCAGGCCAGCGAAAAATCATCGCATGTGAAAGAAGAAAAATTGCATTAAATTTTTGGTGAAAAAAGGCCTTCATATGAAACGAATTATCCGTTTGTAATAAATTATAAAATAAAACACAACAGTCTAGAGATTTTTTAATAGCTTTGCAGACGCGCTCATACACATTTATTGCTACACATTGGAAACTGGTATAAACACACACAAGCACTGTACATGAAATAGTATAAAGCAGGGTGACACACATATTATCAATTGAGCGAAATGTTCGTAGCATGCTTTTAGGCGGCGGTATAATTTATTTTTTGCCTTTGCTTAGGATGCATTTTTGATGCATTGTATATTTGTAGGCTACTCACTCACTCGCAAAACTTTTATCAAAGAACGTACATATTCGTAAGAGCAAATCTCACGAGTTGTAACATTTTTCGACAAAAATGTGTTTTTGGTAGAAAATGGTCTTATGCCTATCTTAGAAAATACATTATCTTCGGTTTTGTATAACGAACAAGATTCCATCGCGAAATTGTATTTAAACGAAAATTTGAAAAAGATAAACCAAAATAGTTATAAAGTTATGGTAAACAAATACTAAAAACTCGCTTTTATTACAATGTGCACTAAAAAGTAAAAAATAATTTATAGAAATACAGATTTCTTTTAAGAGGAATATGATGTTCCATAACTTGTTTTAATTAAATTTTTAAAACCAACTTAAAATTGGATTAAAGTAATAGACAATAAAACTAATTTTACCGTAAAACGTGGTTCAACTTCATGTCAATTGTTTTGAACTTTTCATTTTCAGTTTAGTAATATTGAATATTGCCAATAGCAGGACTATAAAATCCAAGCAGCTCCCCACCCTTTGTTTCCCGGTAAAATTAATTTTATTAGCAATTACTTTAATCCTATTTTAGGTTGGTTTTAAAAAATTAATTAAATCAAGTTAAGGGACTTCATATTCCTCTTAAACGAAATTTGTATTTCCATAAATTATTTTTTTACTTTTCAGTTCACATTGTAATAAAAGCGAGTTTTTAGTTTTTTAACAATTATTTTATTTTCATCTTTTTCGTCATAAATTTAATTGATTTGAAAACTATTATAACGAATAGAATAACACGTGAAAGTTGGAATTTTCATTCGTACTGTCGTCAGGTAACATTAAAATGTAAATTTAAAGCAATTCCCCTTCGTACTGTCATATGCAGTGTTGCCAAGTTTTGAATAAGAAAAAGCACTAAAACCCGAAAAAATCGCGTTTTTTCTCCAAAAAAGCACCAAAGTTTTATTGGAGTATTTAATGGACATTGCAAAAGAAAAAAAAGAAAATAAATTCAAATATTTTCGTCCAAGCGACGTTAAGATTCTTGTTCTTATTTTCTAATTTCCAGATGTGTCCAGCGTTGCCGTTTCGCTTAGATGTAAGCAAAATTCATAAATTTTTCCTGGCTGTTTAAATGTTAAATTTTTCTTCGTTTTGCTAATTTTTTCTACAATTCCTACCAAACGAAAACAAAATCCAGAAATGAAGTTTCATGAACTATGTGGTAGTTTAAACGTACACTGCAGCTTATTATGATATTGTGAACTACAGCAACATAAAGAAATTTTCTTTCCGACCGCTTAACTCCTGAAATATAACGAAATTTGATATTCCTTTTAAATGTATCATATTTGAGTGTTATTATCTACTGGCGCATAGTGCGAAATACGTTTTTGTGCCAAAAAAGCTGTCCATTCTTCAAATCGCACCCAATTTCGATTATGCTGTTTGTTTCAAAAGGTTCATGAGATATTAGTTTTACTGTTGTTAGGATATGCTGCTTTTTTAAATAGTTGTAAAAAATACAACAAATTCAGCTCAAACTAAAGGTCGATGTAAGGTTCCAGCAATTGCGACATGATTCAAAGTGCTGCCACATGTTTTATTGGTAAACATATGCTCATTTTGCAAAGTTTCATACAAAACTCACGACTGCTGTAAATTACGCCCCCCAACAACAAAAAACGCACCAAGCACTAAACTCAAAAATTTTCGCGTTTTGAGTAAAGAAAATGCAATAATAAATAAATGCAGGATGTACGGTCTCCACGTCTATAGAGTTCTA
>NW_016206111.1:0-2142 GCF_001687245.7 Rhagoletis zephyria
CTTACAGCACTCGAGACAGTCTTTCGGCCTCCAATTGGCCAGTACTGCAAACGGATGTTAGCGAGCAGTGCGCGAGGTCCAGCGTGTNGCATTTACTTACAGCACTCGAGACAGTCTTTCGGCCTCCAATTGGCCAGTACTGCAAACGGATGTTAGCGAGCAGTGCGCGAGGTCCAGCGTGTAGATTACGTCTATGAAATTGCATAATAATGGCGTTGGTTACCGAATGACGTCGAGGCAATATAATTGGATGTTGTGCCTCGAAATCTAAGGCCGAATTCTTGAGCCGTCCGCCTACTCGAAGTAGCCCATGGTCGTCGACAAATGGGGAAAGAGACGCAATGCAACTGGATGACTTCACGCCTTGACCGGATTGCAAAGCATTGTAGTCGTCCCAAAGACTAGTCATTTGAATTGTGCGCAAAAGTAATTTCGTTCCTTGTCGAATATAATCAATGGTCAAGCCAGACTGCCGGATGCGATGACGAAATTTGTATATGTAGGCGAAAACGTGTTGCAGCTTTGTAAATGAGGTGGCATATTTGCATTCGAGGGTGATGTCGGTGAACCGAGGTACCGCAAGTAGTATCTTCTTACGAAGTTCCGGGAGCAGTTTCACTGTACTGCAAGTCGTTGGCCATTTACTTCGACCTTCAGTCAGGAACTCGGAACCATGGAGCCAAAGTGACGACTCAATAAGTTCACTAGGGGATGCACCTCTAGAAAGAATATCAGCGGGATTAAGCTTGGTGGGCACATAGCGCCACTCCATCCCTGCCGTCAAACCTGGAACCTTGATGGTTCATCATCCGACCAACAATAAAAAGAGCATGAAAAAGTTCCATTTTAGCCACCTCGTGAAGGAGCTGGGCCAGTAATGCCGCACCGCAGAGCTCCAGCTAAGGTACTGTGAGAGCCTTGAGAGGCGCTACACGCGACTTCGAGCAAAGTAAATTCCCCTGCTTCTGTTCCTCATTACCGGATACTACGTATAAACAAGCTCCATACGCATCGACGCTGGCATCGCTGAAGCCATGAACCTCGACAACACCCTTTGGAAGGATTGTCAACCGAGGAAAATTAAGTTTTGGTACGCGTCCAAGATCGCCACACAAGTTACTCCACGCTGAATCCAATGATGTAGGAATCGAGCCCTTCCCTCCAAAGTTGCTGAAGAAATATCTTTGCCTTTGAAATAATTGGACCAATAAGACCAAGCGGGTCATAAAAGCGAGCGATTGTTGACAAGACCGAGCGTTTGCAATGCCTTTTAGAAGTTAGTGTTGGTGAAAATGCGAACAGCAGGCGATCGGAGGCAGGATCACAAGTAAATCCAAGTGCCTTAGTGATGTCGCTTCCATCGTCGAACTTGAGGAGAGTTTCTATATCCTCGGCTGGTATACCTTGAAGAAGATCAAAGTTGTTAGAGCACCACTTACGCAATTTAAAACGCCCTTTGGCCAGCATATTAGCGACTTGATCCATGATCTCTTTGACTTCTTGGACGGAACTTCCACCTGTAATGAGGTCGTCGACATAAAAATCTCTCCGCAATATTTCGCCTCCGATAGGATACAACAGGTGCTCATCGAAGGCTAATTGGTGCATTGATCGCACCGACAAAAATGCAGCTGGTCGAGTACCGTAGGTGACCGTGTCAAGTTTATAAACTCGAACTTGTTGCTGCGGCGTATCGCGCCACAAAATGCACTGCAAGTAGCTATCGGACTCCGAGACTCGAACGCATCGATACATTTTATAAATATCGCCCGTCAAGCGGACGGGAAATGTTCTAAAACGCAGCAATATATTGAAGAGCCTAGGCTGTATTGTAGGCCCTGTCATAAGCACGTCATTAAGCGAGTAGCCAGACGATGAAGCTGCAGACCCATCAAACACGACGCGGAGTTTAGTAGTAGTGCTGTCTTCCTTAAAAATGCAGTGATGGGACAAAAAGTACTTGCAAAGATGACGATTTTCCTCGCTTACTACTGACATATGTTTCAAGTCTAGGTATTCGTGAATGAATTCAGTATACTGGGCCTTTAACTGTGGTTGGCGCTCCAATTTGCGCTCAAGATTCAAGAAATGACGAAACGCTTGCTGATGCGACTCGCCCAATACGTCTATATTGGATTTGAC
>NW_016206114.1:0-2142 GCF_001687245.7 Rhagoletis zephyria
ATGATTTTTGCTTTTCCGCACTATTTTGGCATTAGCCAAGGCAAACGTTAATTTAAATTGAGATTATAGTCTCATAATAAAAACTGGTTCGTAGTGAATATTGTTTATTGTTTATTCCTAGAAGTATTAATTTTTGCTCTGATTACGAATGAAACGATACGAGTAAATACAGGTACATACTCGTTACTTTTCGATCGATACCAAGTAGTTTTGATATCGACACTTTTGAAAGAAGTACTCAGTAGGCATCGAAAAACAAATACCCGTACCGAAACTCGATAATAAGGTAAGTTTGGCTTCGGAAATTTTTCCTCCACTTATTCCACGAAAACCGCGATAATGCGACATAGTCGATATAGTGCAAAGAATACACGCTCCAATTGCTTCAACAAAGTCGAAGTACTGCGACGTGCCCAACTGTTCGAATGGAAGAGTGAACTGGATGAATGTTTCGTACGGATATTTCAGTGCGATGTTAAGGCACTCTATGGGCTTAGCACGCGTTAGCATGTTAAGACCTTGACCNACGCTAAAAATACTAGCGGAAAATATTAAAGGTAGTGGTAGTCTAGCTCTGTTATTGAAGAAAATAAACAAAGAAGAGAAATAATAGGGTACAAAGAGTTGATCAAAAAAAAAAAAATCCGAAAAAACTGAAAAGTACATGTAAAATATAAAAATTATTATAGTTCCAGGTATCCAAATACTACAAAATCTTTCATATTTTAAATGGTGTGAATAATTTGTTTTAGTAAAATTTCATCCGTATCATCTTCTTTCTATACTCTTAACACTTGCAATTGTATGTGACATTCTACCTGGTGATCGTGTTTAAATAGTACCTCTATTTCCTCTGCACTGAAATATTTCGAAGAACTTCTATTCTTAAATGAGATTAATTTTATTGTAATATTTTCGAATGAATGGTCTGAGTTAAATACCATTCATCAATAAACATACATATAAATTGGAGTTTAGGATTCACAGATAATGGTTAACTTATGACATAAAATACCAAAATTTTACTTATGTAGTTCATAATGAATACTTTGACAGTTTAGCTAAGATCCGATATTTTGCACTTATCGATACTTACTTTCAATAGTTCTTCCATCAAAAAGTGCCGGCGATGGCATGGTATCGTTTCATCCATAGTTTTAATAATAGAAGATACGGGATCAGAAGTAATTACAGCGAAGAAAATGCATTTTTCGAACTACTATCTCTACCATCAAATACACGAAAGCGTACGAGTTCAGAGATTTTTTTGTTCTGAGATACAATATATTGCCCCGCCAGCTGACACAAGATCGAGTTTTGCGTCTAATATTGATGAAAAGAGTTTCCTTCCACCAAGTGCGTTTGCTTAGCGTTGTGGTTCCCAGTAAATAGCTAAGAGTATTTGAACTCCTAATAATATATTTGGTAGGACAGTTAATAGCCGCTAAAGTTATTGCGTAAGACTACTTGGAATCCATGCCACTTTATATAATATTGCGAACGTTTAGACGTTTTTTTAGCACCAACACTTGGCTAAGTTTAATTTAATAGGAAGTAGACGACTTGAATTTAAGTGTGCTCTGCCCAATCGACAAGAAAGGCGACCCAGCCATTCGCGCCAACTACCGTGGGATCTACCTTCTAAGCATATTGTGTGAAAGACTGAAGCCCACCATCAGTGAACTGATTGGGCCTTATCAGTGTGGCCTTAGATCTGGAAAATCCACCATAGACCATGTATTCACAATACGCCAAATCTTGGAAAATACCCGCGAGAAAAGGATCAACACTCACCACCAATTCGTCGACTTAAAAGTCGCTTTCGACAGCACTAAGAGGAGTTTCCTATACGCCGGTATGTCCGAATTTGCCATCCCCGCCAAACTGATACATGGTGACGATAAGCAATACCACCAGATCCGTCAGAATTGGGAAAAACCTCTCCGAGCCGTTTTCTACCAAACGAGGTTTCAGACAGCCTTTCATGCGATTTCTTTAATCTGATGTGCGATGACATCATCGGTAGCAAAAACAGCATTGAAATCCAGCGCAGAATCACTTTTGGCAACAAGTGGTACTTTGGGCGGGGCACGGAAATTGCGCATATGGAAACTGTGCATTTAGACATTATTTCGGTTTCAA
>NW_016206115.1:0-1160 GCF_001687245.7 Rhagoletis zephyria
GGCCTTCGGCCGCGCTTAGGGATTATAACCCTCACCTTTCTGTGTTGACGGAAAAGAGGGACAGAAGTATTTTGATGTAGAACTTCTCTCTGCGTAGGCGGCTTCGGCCGCACTTGGGGATTATAACCCTTACTATGTAGAACTCTCCTTTCTGTGTTGCCGGAAAAGATGGAAAAGAAATATTTTTGCGCAGAACTTCTCTCTGCGTAGGTGGCTTTGGCCGCGCTTAGGGATTATAACCCTTAATANGCGGCTTCGGCCGCACTTGGGGATTATAACCCTTACTATGTAGAACTCTCCTTTCTGTGTTGCCGGAAAAGATGGAAAAGAAATATTTTTGCGCAGAACTTCTCTCTGCGTAGGTGGCTTTGGCCGCGCTTAAGGATTATAACCCTTACTACTAATTAGAACTCTCCCTTCTGTGTTGCAGAAAAGAAAGGGAGGAAGTATTTTTGAGTAGAACTTCTCTATGCGTAGGCGGCCTTCGGCCGCGCCTAGGGATTATAACATTTACTAAGTAGACCTCTCCTTTCTGTGTTGCAGAAAACGAAGGGAGGAAGTATTTTTGAGTAGAACTTCTCTATGCGTAGGCGGCCTTCGGCCGCGCCTAGGGATTATAACATTTACTAAGTAGACCTCTCCTTTCTGTGTTGCAGAAAACGAAGGGAGGAAGTATTTTTGAGTAGAACTTCTCTATGCGTAGGCGGCCTTCGGCCGCGCCTAGGGATTATAACATTTACTAAGTAGACCTCTCCTTTCTGTGTTGCAGAAAACGAAGGGAGGAAGTATTTTTGAGTAGAACTTCTCTCTGCGTAGGCGGCCTTCTGCCGCGCTTTGGGATTCTAACCCTTACTAAGTAAAACTCTCCTTTCTGTGTTGCAGGAAAAGAAGGGCGGAAGTATTTTTGCACAGAACTTCTTTATGCGTAGGCGGCCTTCGGCCGCGCCTAGGGATTATAACATTTACTAAGTAGACCTCTCCTTTCTGTGTTGCAGAAAACGAAGGGAGGAAGTATTTTTGAGTAGAACTTCTCTCTGCGTAGGCGGCCTTCTGCCGCGCTTTGGGATTCTAACCCTTACTAAGTAAAACTCTCCTTTCTGTGTTGCAGGAAAAGAAGGGCGGAAGTATTTTTGCACAGAACTTCTTTATGCGTAGGCGGC
>NW_016206115.1:1399-2142 GCF_001687245.7 Rhagoletis zephyria
AAAGGGTAACGGAAGTATTTTTGCACAGAACTTCTTTCTGCGTAGGCGGTCTTCGGCCGCGCTTAGGGATTATAACCCTTACTAAGTAGAATTCTCCTTTCTGTGTTGCCGGAAAAGGGGACCGGAAGTATTTTTGCGCAGAACTTCTTCCTGCGTAGGCGGCCTTCGGCCGCGCTTAGGGATTATAACCCTTACTAATTAGAACTCTCCTTTCTGTGTTGCCGGAAAAGGGGGAACAGAAGTATATTTGCGCAGAACTTCTCTCTGCGTAGGCGGCCTTCGGCCGCGCTTAGGGATTATAACCCTTACTAAGTAGAACTCTCCTTTCTGTGTTGCAGGAAAAGAAGGGCGGACGTATTTGTGCTCAGAACTTCTCATCATTATCGACGTTTTTGACACCAAGCTTATAACATGTGATCGATAAAGCAGTCGTTGCATTTAACCGGAGCTTCTACCTCTGATTTGTACAAATCAGACATTGAACAACCGGCCCTTAAGAGCGAAATACACCACACAAGCGGTTTGACAAACCAAGCGAAATTTCCCTTTGCTTCAAGCCATTTGTGCTGTGTATGGGGGTGCTTGAAGGTTTGACAAGCCGCTTGAGGGAAATTTGAGCAAAAAATCCAAATTTTTTGATTTTCTGGCCGCCATGTTGATGTTTGATCAAACCGCTTGCGTTGTGTATAGCAAAATCGCCTCATTCGCAACGAAATTTTCACCGAGTAAGGACGTAAGAGAGG
>NW_016206116.1:0-2142 GCF_001687245.7 Rhagoletis zephyria
GATTTTATCTTGTACGCGTGTAAATAGTTATATAAATTGTAAAAAGCTTATCCTGCTCGATATCTTTTGGTGAGAATTGCCACATTTAAAACTACGCTACTTTCAAAAACTGTACGTAAAGCTTTCTCAGGAGCTTTGAAGCATATCTCAAAAATCTTTTTTTAGTTTTGAATTTTGATTACCTCTTCTTATGTATAATCTTTGTACTAGCCATTAAGTGAAGCAGTCTTGTTAAATTGTTTGTTTCAAACTGTATGTGTTAGTTATGAATTTTATAATAAATATATTAAAAAAAAAAAAAATCTAAGAAATGCTTTCTTCTTGAGATTAATGTATAAGCAAACTTGCCGACATTGATTTTAACTACAAAACTTGATCATGAAAACAGCAAACTTAACAAATAAAAGCTAACTATACTTCAGAAAAAAACTAAATTAAAAAAAAAACTGGTATAAAATATATATGCATGAATCAATAATTTTAAAACAAACTAAAAACTAAATTATTTTAATATATATGCATATGTAAATATGTACCCAATCATTTTATACACATTTTTTGAATGGCGAAAAGTGCAGTTTTTTAAGGTTTTTTTTTGTATACTTTGTTGAAAAGTAATTGTAGGACAGTATACAGTAGAAAAGCATCGAACACTTGTAATTTCTGCTTAACTTTCTTTTAATCTTTCCAATTGCCGCAAAGTGAATTTCCTGTTGATTAAAATTTTATAACTCTTTTCCTTTTTTTGTTTTGTTTTTTTCTTATTGTTGGTTATTTCGTAAAAACATACAATATTGACATTATGAATCAATCATCGCTTTGCAAAACAATATCAAACCCAAATACGATACCAATCATACATACAGACATATGTATTTTACCACAAAATTCAAGCGTTTTCATTTTTTCATTTTTCTTTCGCAACCCTCGTTCCAAGTCGAATTAGTTATATATGTAAATATATATTGTATTTTATACGTCTGTAAGTGAAATGCTAATAATTTAATTCGTTTTCTATAAGACTTGTTATCAATACTTATTAATAATAAAAAAAAACTCAATTCATTAATATGAAAATATAACTGAAAATATTTTAAGAAAACTAAATTAAGGGAGAACTAACCTTAACGCCAAATACCAAAATCATTTAGTAAATTAATAACTGTTACATAGGTAAATTACAAGAGTACATATAAACGACATCACTGATTTGTGTTAATTGTGTTGTATGTACATATATTAGACTACATCACTCCCCATACAAAAAAAAAAATAAAAAATCAGTACTGTTTTTCCACTAAAATTATAAAATCTATTATTTTTAAGACTTTTCCCAAAATATTTTGGAAAAATATTTAGATTTACGTGAGCTGGATAGATTTGAAAATACCTCCAAAAATTGAGTTTTTAATTGATAAAAACAGTTTTTTGAAAAAGATCACCTCAGCTGACAAAACAGTTGAATCTTAAAAATTAATTTGCATAAAAATATTTCAAAAATTTTTCAACGCAAGCATAATAATGGGTTTTTGTTGCTGTTTTGAACTTTTTTCAAAAACTGGTTTAAGAAAAACTCGAATAACTCAGCCAAAACTTCAGCGATATAGATTTATGAGGTATCATTGGTAAGGTATTTTCTTACTCTTTTTATTTCTTTACAAATAAGCTCACTCATGAAAGATAAAGGTAAAATAAACGAGCGTCACTCCATGTTGTATTAAGATGCTTTGTATTTGATAAAGAAAAAATTGTGAATTTGCAAAGAAATAAAAAGGGTGAGAAAATACGTTTCCACTGATACCGCACAAGTCTATATCGGTAAAGTTTTAGAGCAGTTATTCAAACAAACAACAATCTTTGAAAAAATCAGAAAACAACGTCAAAAATCTCCTTAATATGATTCCGTTGAAAAAAAAAAAATTAACAATTTTATATAGATTTCTTTAGCTTAAACTGTTTTGTCATCTAAGGAGATTTTTCCAAAAAATACTTAAAGAAACTGTTTTTAGTCATAAAAAAACTTAATTTTCGAAGGCATTTTCAAACCAGTCCAGCTCGCCTAAACCTTAAATTTGTCCGATATATTTTGGTGGACGTCTTAAAATATAATAAATTTTGCAATCCCGACGGAAAAACCACAAC
>NW_016206117.1:0-2142 GCF_001687245.7 Rhagoletis zephyria
GATATTCCCTTTATATTTTACATTTGCTGGTTCAATAAACTAAAGTTTGGAGATGGCGCTTTTTTGCTGGCCAAGTAATTCTTCCTATCCATTTATATAGAATATAAGGAAACAACTTTAAATAAAAAAAGAGACTTAAGCATCCCAAAGAGAATCTACGATTGGGGAAGGGAAGACGTGTGTGCGTCAAAACCTTGGTACATTCTCCCGGCTCCTTGATCCTACTGTTAAATATTTGAAAGTGCAGTAGATTTCCACTGCATTGAATCTGAGATTTGGAAATCCAGGAGGATTTCCCATATATTTTCCAGATTTCGGTTTCTTGGATTTCAATCAGATTTCAACGATTTCTCATCGACATCTTCGTGAAAAAAATTAGAGCCACATTAGGGCCACGATAAAAACCGTGATTCCTATGGGTCAGCTTTGCAAACAGTGCTATTCGTGCACCGACTGCGAGAATACCACTTGTGTATTTAATATAGCCCCCAACTGTTGAGGAAAGTGCCTAAATGTACACCATCATTTCTATTGTGAAATTAAGTACAAACCACACATTCATAACTACACCTGTCACGAAATCGCAAAGTGCGGTGGAAACATCAAACCTAGATACTGAAATTTCGAGGTTGCAATCTTCAGAGTGTAATTACGCACTTTAGACTTCAGTGGAGTGGGAATGTACTACATATTGCATTACTCTGTTCGACTCCTTTGGGCGCATTTTATCATTTCCACCTTAACGTAGGAAATAACGAATCTCTATTCAGGGGTTGTACCAACCAGCTAATGGAACTGCTATTTTTTATTTGCTATTAAAATTAATAAAATCACCAACTTTTGTGGCTATTTGGAAGTTCGCGGTTTAAAATGTTTTGGTCTCCAAAATTTGTCTACAATAGAACTGGAAGATACATACATCGATATAATATCGATACATCGATGTTTTTTTTCCGATGTGCGATGTTTATATCTATATCCTTCACATAGGTAAGTGAAAATCTACCGAGCACAATTTTAATACAAATTATTAGTTATGTTCCAGATGCTTCACGATTTGCAGGTTTTTACAGGAAGTCGTTCCAGGTGACCACCTCCCATAAGGTTTACTAATGGAGAAAACAGCTGTTCCTGCAAATCGTGAATTTCGTGAATATCTGGAACGCAACTATTAATTCTTTAGATTATTGGTGTTGGCACAACTTGAAATCTTTAAGTCGCAGGCTTCTTGCTGAGACTGTGTTTATGTGTGTGTATATATATGTATATATATGTGAGCACTATATGTAAATATCACTCTCTTTTAAATCAAAGTCCAAATTCAACTCATTTATCTTCTATGGCCAACATTTAAAAAATTCGCTATTTAAAAAGATCGATGCATCGATGCTCCCCAAAAACCATCGAAACATCGATGTTTTTCCAGCACAAGTCTACAATGTTGCCACCACGAACAGAGTTGCCGCGCTACTCCATAAAGTTTAACAAAATCATTGTTTATTTATATTTGGCCGTTAATTGAAGATTCTGCTGATTTTTTTGAACTCAAGGCCGGGTTGAAATAAAACAATCTCTTTTTTTGTTGTTTTTAAATTAGAAATCAACAGAAAGTTTAACAAAATCTTTCAAAAAGTTTAACAAATCCCGTTAAAAATAAGCAACTTATTTATCGGGTCTTTTTGAAACGAAAAATGCCTGGAGTTACTGTTTGTTTCTTCCCGAGCTTGTTAAATTGGTTATAGAAATAAAAAATAGGCAAGTCAGTAAGTAAAGGCTTTCTAAGGCTGAGTTTTGGCGTCAAAAGTAAGGATGTTATAGTCTAAGAGCCAATTTCAAATGAATATATAAACGGCACTTAAGTTTAATTGTGGATTGTTGTTTAAATGCCATTTAGCTTTCGTTGGGTTTGAGATCAACTTTGTTTAAATATGCCAAACAGTTGGCAGCACTGCTGCTTATTCCTTGAAATTGTTGTTGCAATTGCATGTTTGTTTACATTTTCTGCTGAACGGCTGATTGTTTTAGGTGGGATTTGGTGGGATGGATTAAACAACCTTTGGGTATAAACACAGGGTTGCATATCTCTATTTAATGGAGCCACGCCCATTTGCCAAAAATTCATATTTCAACATTCAACAATTT
>NW_016206119.1:0-2141 GCF_001687245.7 Rhagoletis zephyria
GCTGTGAAATGAGATTATCCGGAATGTATAAAGAAACGCAGCCATAATTGAATACGTTGCTAAACACATTTGTTTGAGCAAAAAATTCATTAACATTCTATATGTTAGTGAAGAACAGCACCCAATTATCATCTTTAAAAAGAATAAGTTTTAAGTTGGGTGTACTATCCTGTTATGAAAGCATATTGAGTGCAGATTTCCGGCCAGTAAATGTGGTCGCGCGCCATTTTCGTTTTTTTGTTAAAAAAAAAACCGTGTCATCTAACCAAACTGCTTAGCTTCACCTCTACATGACATTTCATAACGCGTCGCGATTTAGTCTGCAGTGACCAATGACCTTGGGATCACTCGGGACGACTGTGAGGTCTCTAGATCCTTGTGGCCGAGACTCAATAGGAGTCGTACTGAGGAACTACTGACACTAAATAAATCTGCAGTTAGGGCTGTTACCGGTGTCATCACGGGGCACTGTGCTATAGCACCAATGCTCCACCGATGGCGTATACCAACAAGCTCCCTCTGCAGAAGTTGTCGGCATGAGGAAGAAGAATTGATTCACCACTTATGTCAATGTCCAGCTCTCCAGACAAAGCGTCTCAAGCATTTGTGATCACGCTTTTTCAATAGCTTGGGGGAGATAGCGGAGGTGAATATATCGAACATCCACGGCTTCATCCGGGATAGTAAATGGTTTGATAGACTTTATACTGACATTATGGATTAACCTCGGTTGGAAGGATGTGCCTCCTCCTGGCACTCACAGAGGGCATTCACAATGGGCAAATCTGCTTCCGAAAGGAAGTACGAGTCATTCGTACTCGCCTTCCTAACCTAACTTAGCCCGCAGTGTGCGCCGCCACCACCAACGCGACTATTTAGTTTGGTCGGTGTGCCCACCTACAGCCCAACCCGATTAGATAGTTGGTGGCCGATAAAGTCTGCAGTGTGCGGGGGCCCTGAGAATACGATACTTTATAATAATAAAGACATTGTACAGCTTCAGGTCAAATTATTCAGCATCGAAATTTGACCTGAAGCTGTACAATGTCTTTCGCAAGGATCGTGACCCCGCCAAGACTGGTTGCCGTCGTGAGCTTAATACGTCGATTATTTTACAAGAGTCTAACGACTCTTTATTGGGCCACCGATTTGTGTGGGTCCTATGTGTTTCTGGGATATCCTATTTATGCGCATCATATATTCCTCGCCGATATTTTGGGTTGTGATTTATCTCAGATAAACTTAATCATCTATTAGACCTTATTTTTCTAAGCCACAATGTAAAATACAATTTGTACCATGCTCCATCTTGTTTATCTCAGCCAAACATGCATCATGTCTCTCCATTAATGCTCGAGATTAAATTATTAGAATATTTCGATTGCCCAAATGTAACTCACGAAATAATAATAATAATAGATTGGCGATTGTTAGTGTGTGCCCGAGCTTCTCCTCCGATTTGTGGCGTGAGCCTTGATGTTGTCACACAAAAGGGGAGGGACCTACAGTTTAACGCCGACTCCGAACGCCGATTGTATTTTTATGAGAAGCGGTTTTTCATGGCAGAAATACACTCGGAGGTTTGCCTTTTTTATTTTTTATTTTTTGATGGGTTGGATCGAGTTGGAACCCAGGCCCGCGGAACGGTATCGCGCGCTGCTAACCACTACAGCCACAGCGGCCTCCTCTGCGTTGGAAAGACCAGGTGGAGAAGGACTTGGCTTCACTTGGAATTTCCAATTGGCGCCAGTTGGCACAGAAGAGAAATGACTGGCGTGCTGTTTTGGACTCGGCCAAAATCGCTGAGCCGGTTACAGCGCCAATAAAGAAGAAGAAGGTTGGAAACACGATGTGGAGAAAACAAGAAGATATTCAATGCCTGTGGAGGGTTATGGAGCGGCACTCGGTTGAAAAGGAAGATTGTACCCGTCTTTTCTTATACAGGAGAACAGCAATTTTTGGGTCTTAACCAAATTAAGTATGTCCAAGCTTTATTATCCTAACGTGGTAGTCAAACTCCAAGAGGTTTTTAATGCTCAACCTAATGCTTTTTTGCGTTGGGTTAAAGTTTAGACTTTGTGGCTATATTTGGGTCAAATTCCCTTATAGAACATTTTGCTTCTGAGAGCCAGATACCTATG
>NW_016206120.1:0-2141 GCF_001687245.7 Rhagoletis zephyria
CATTTTGTATATGCATAACCTGAAGATAATTTAGGTAGGCTGTCTTAAGCCTTAATTGGGCGCATAAAAAAAATCACACAATTAGTCGCATGGGGTCCCCAGTGACACCAATAAAAGTGTTGAATAAAGAGTCTTCAAAATAATAGTTTCTTCGGATATGCCGAAGGCTTCACACCTTTCATGAACATCTGAAAACATTACTTTAATAGATTACTGCATTTGAAAAAATTTATATATTCACAGCATGCATAGATAGAGGAGATACATATGTATATAAAAAATTACATCAAAACAATCAAAGGTATGAAAGATATACCTTTTCACTGCTGTGCGATCGGTATGTATACCGGTAATACAATTTAACGGGTTTAGCTTCCAACATAAAGGAGATATATTGAGAAACTGGTATCTGAACAATCAGTGGTATGGAGGCTATAGGTTATAGCAACCAAATCTTTACCATTTTAACTGTAAGTATTCTTTTGAAAATGGGTGGAAATAGTGCGAAATTTTTATGTTCCCAGTTGCATAAATGGAGGAGTTATAACGAAAAGTCTCATATCTGAACAGTCCGTTGTATGGGAGCTATATGTTATAGTGGTCTGATTCTTCCGTTTCCGACAAATGATTAAAACAATATAAAAATATACCCACCTACCAAATTTCATCTAGATATCTGACTGAGAGACTAGATTGCATACAAACAGACGCGTCTAGATGGACGGACAGACTCATCTCGGCAATCTGATCATATAAGTATTCGTTTTAATGGGTCTACCTCTTTTTATTCATGTACTTACAAACATGGGACGAAAGTTATAATACCATTTCATGCTCATGAAATGTATAAAAAGTCAAAGCTGGTCAAATGGTAGCACTTCTGTGGGTAACTGATAGCGTTTTCTTCTCTCGAAAAAGGGCTGCACTTATTCTGCCTTGGGCTAGCGCTGTCACATTTTCATGATCTTTTCTCAGCCCTTTCACAAGGCGTCGTGTTCTTTTCTCAGCAGGTTGCGCTCTGGTCCGGCGAAAGTTCTGCCTTTTCTGCCCTCAAATAAACGTGGGGGTGAGAGTTGCATGGTTGATTTTTAATTTAATCTTGTAAAAATGCAGTTATTTTCCCTATCAGCAATAAGTGTTTTGCTTTAAAATTGTTAAGGACTTACAGGCCTCTATAAATAAATTGTGATGGAGTAGTATATTTTCTGTTTCATTCTCATATAAAGAACGCAACATTTTCTCAGGTTTCAGGGCAACGCAAAGCAAGAGTTCCCATATAAAAGGGCAGTACTTTTTTTTGAGAAAAGAAAACGCTTTGAGTGTAATAACTTTTCTAACATTTAAAACCATAAACTAGAATCGGAAGTTTAAAATATTGGTCACATGAATAAAAAATTATGCTGGAAAGTTTCCAATTCAACCAAAAGCATTGAGTCAAATAATTCGAATTGACAACCTAAAACGGATCTACAAAGCCCGGAATGATAAAAATTTATTGACAATTTCGGGTGGGAATATACATAGGTACATCTCATGATTTTTTACATATATATTATGGACTTCGGATATGCTTTCGAACTATAAACAGGTCAAGATAAAATAATTAATATGCTTAAGAAAAAACGTTGAGTATTGGTGGTAAGAAATATTAATAATAATAGGTATTAGATTGGCGCTTACACATTTGTGAGTGCTTGGCCGAGCTTCTCCTCCGAGTTGTGGCGTGCGGCTTGGTGTTGTCGCAGAAAGGGGAGGGACCTACAGTTTTACGCCGACTCCGAACGGCGATTGTATTTTTATGAGAAGCTGTTTTTTCATGGCAGAAATACACTCGAAGGATTAACATTGCCTGCCGAGGAGCGACCGCTGTTAAGAAAAAAACCCGTTGTTCTATATTTTTGTGATGTTGCTTTGACCAAGGCTTGAACCCAGGCACTGCGGAGTGGAAGCGCGCACTGCTAACCACTTCACCACAGCGGAAAAAATAGAAAAAAACACTTTCAAACCCAATTTCTTTTTATGCGAATATTTGAAATCGTAACTGCTTTTCAGAAACTTACATTGCGTTAATCCCTTTTGCTTTTGAATCTTCCTTTGCGCGAATTATTTTTCATTGTTGTTTCGCTGTATGACTACTTAAT
>NW_016206122.1:0-2141 GCF_001687245.7 Rhagoletis zephyria
GTAAACCAGTGAAATATGCTCTTAAAGATTTTAGACGAGGTTTCTTGTACCATAAAAGTTCATGTGTATGTACATGTGCATACATAAGTATGTATTCATAGTATTTTAATGCAGTCTAAGACCACTCTAAAACTAATTTCAATGCACCACTGTAAATGCAATTTCAAGTGGTCAAGTGGCTTAGCAAGTCGTTCTAGGGTTAACAGTTTTCAACCTCCGTGATTATGATCTACTGATGTTGTATGTATGTATGTATATGTAGACATCTTCGAAGCAAAAGCAAAAATTTTGTCTGACTGTTTGCGCCTACATAAACACATTGAAGAGATTGTTTTGCTCTCAAGAGAAGTACAATACGCTCACTGTAGTACCGACAAGGTGATGTCGGACGTTAGTATGGGTTGGTCAGTGAAAATGGGTTAAGAATGAAGAAACAAGAAAAAGATTTGTTTGTATATTGATTTGTATTTGTTTTTGTAAATAATGCGAATATCGTATACAATATTTTTTAAGAAAGATATTACGATGGCTGCTCTCATTTGGTCACACCGGCCTAAGGGGGTCCATTGTGATACAGGAATAGAACCAGTTAGTTAACCTAATTAACGATGCAGTTAACGGATTTTCATTGTGGTTGTGTCGGACGGATTTTCCGAAAAGTACTGATGGGGACACCGCCGACTACGTCCAGCCAAACCTGGGAAATAGCAAAGAAAGTGTTTGATGCTCTCGAGTTCCCCATCCTGACGAAACATTTTTCATTTATTTACTATTTCAATTTTTTAGGGGTGTGGATAAAAATTTAGTAAATCGTGATATTGACTTTTGTTGGTACATATGTATGTGCATATGAACATATGTAAAGTTGATTAATATACATTGGCGCTTTTAATTCAGGAAGTAAGTTTACATCAACACTACATAGTAAATAATTATAAAGACAAGTAACGCTTTATAGAGTGTAATATTAAAAAAGCATCCAAATATTTGCTCATGCATAGATAAATATCGTCGTTTAAAGTACAAAACCGCCAATCAACAAAATACAAAACCGCTNGTGGGTAAAAAAAATTAAGTTTTTTTTTTGGATCCGACACACGAACACTAGATCCTAAGTACCTCTAGAAAGTACTTACCAAATCTGAGCTCATAATATTAACGGGAAGATTATGCTCATCATAGTTTTCCATTTTGAATTTAGTCTCATAAAAAAATGGTCATATCTTATCACCAATAGATCGTTAAACCAGTTGCATCATCAATATTTATAGGAAATTGAACGCTCCACAAAAATAGTCACTGATACTCTTTTCATTAATGGAACCTTTTAAAAGATATTCAAGGTCAAAGATTGACGTATTTTACGGAAAATGACTTTTTGTTTTGAACTTTGTAACTTACTAAAAATAATTATTGTCAAATGAGTTTCAATTATTTCTATAGGAATTTAAACGATCTATAAAAAAGGTCTGATGAAGTTAATCGATTACTCTAACCGATGCTCTAACGATGCTACTGGTTTAGCGATCTATTGGTGACAAGATATGACCATTTTTACATGAGACTAAATTGAAAATGGAAAACTATGATGAGCATAATCTTACCGTTAATAGTACATTCTAGAGGTACCTAGGAACCAGTTTTCGTGTGTCGCATCCAAAAAAAAAATACTTGATTTTTTTTTACCCACCCTAATGTACATATGTATGAATGTGTGTATATGAGAATATAGCTTACCACTGTTTGGTGCTTAATGAGCGACGAAGAAGCTCTTTGCGAGTAACACAAACCAGTGAGTGGCTTAACTTCTTGGCCATATGCAATCGACTCTTTTGTTTAGTTGCTAAATAAAAATACGTGGCGACGGTTGTGCTTACAATTACTTAAGGTACGGCTCGCTACGTTGGTGGGAGACACGCATTGGCAGTGAACTTTGCACCTTAAATTATTTTGCACACTTTTTAATTCTCTTACTTTTTCTTCTGGACCACTGAGGTTTTACCTTATTTACATATGTATGTATTTTATAATTGGTATTACTTTGCGTGTGAATAAATATTATTTAACACAATGCTTTGTGCTCACTCATTTGTTATGCAGTCGCGCATGCGCAACCAGTCCGCTGGAATGTTGTAAGATTT
>NW_016206123.1:0-2141 GCF_001687245.7 Rhagoletis zephyria
TTTTTTTTACAGTTTTGGACAGGTTTTTATTATTAAAAGAGATAATTTTTTGTTCAAAATATTTTTTCGCAAAATGTATAAAAATAATTTTTGGTGAGTTTTTTTCAAATTTGGTTAAATGTACAGATGTACATATATAAATTTTTTCCAAAAATTTCTGATTTATTTTTCTCGAAAAAATTGCCATTTCCATAGAATACATTTTTTTTAACTATTTTTCTTTAAAACAAATACATATTAAAATAGGTTCAACTAAATTAAATTTCAACCATTATTTAATTACATTAAAATATTTTTTTACCGTATATTTTTTTTCACAAGTCCTTTCAAAAAATATTGAATCCCCAAAAATATTTTTTTTTAGTTTTTCTAATGTTTAGTAAGTTATAATTTTGGTAAAATAATTGTGTTGCTAAAATATATGTACTTATGTATTATTTTTTCCTCAAATCCTTTAAACAAGCAGCTTTTATTAAATGAAAAATTTTAAAACTATTTTTTTTTATTTTTCCTAACCCAAGTTAGAAGTTATAGCTTTTTCGGAAATCACCAGAGCCCGTTTTTAATGAAACACTCTCTCAAATTTTAAACCCAATACTTATAAAAAAGAAAAAAAAAATGTACAAATTATAAATATTTTTTTTCCTCAACCAGTTTACCTTTTAACAAAATTTTTTCCAATGTTTGGTAACTTGTAATTTAAGAAAAACATTTTTGTTTCTCAAATCTTTAAACCCCGTATATTTTATAAAAAGAAAAAAATTTAAAATTATTTTGTACAACATAAAATAATAATTTTTTCTCATTCAAATCTATCTTTTACCGATTTCCTATTATCAAAAATTATTATTTTTACCCCAAAAAATAATGCTTTTCAAAAAAATATTTTTTTTTTTTAATTTATAGTAGATATATTTTTGTAAAGATAATTTTTTCCAATGCATTGCAAGTTTGTTAAAATTTTGATGAACATATTTCTTTCGTAACAAGTCCCTGACAAATTATTTCCCTTTAAAAAATATGGGGATAATAGTTTTTTTCTATTTTTGGTATGATAACTAAAAAAATGGCATAAAAACAAAACCTCCTTATGAGTCTGGAAATTTTTGGCAAACATTTTTCGCTTGGTCCTGAAAAGGTTAAGGAAAAAGCGGTCACACTTTTCCATTTAATGTTAGTTTTGATGTTTGTCTTCTTGGTTACCACGTCGGAACTTTCCTTTGAGAAACAAACGACATCCATGTTCATACACACAAATAAAAAGTAATATATGTACCTATCTGGCCCAACAAAGTCCAAGCTGTGTATATAAATTTCGACTGAGCAAATCGTGGTAGTAAAGNCACTCATATCCAGTAACTAATTCGTATTTATGTATTTATCCATCTTTGCTTGTTTTCACTGTACTCTTCGGCCTGTGTGTGGCCTCTACTTACTCTGATTTGGTGGGAGTGGATTATGTAATTTAATAAATGAATGCAAATATTTGTTAAATACGCCCTGTAAAACTTTCAAAGTCATTTAAGTTGAGTAATGAAGGTAGTTACTGTAAGTAAAAATAGAAGAATCAGAATTCAGTTCCTTCTGTACTTGGTTTATGGGTATACTTGCCTTCTATGTCCATCCTTGGATGTCTGGCCGAACAAATTTCTCATCGGATATACTATTTATGCGTACAACATAGTAAAACCAGCGTAATCGTTGTATATTTGTGCGTTTTATTATATCCAAACCCTCAGAAAAAGTTTGTCATTCTATCTTCTTTGGTATCCATCCCAAATGCGAACAGTGCCATAGATCTTGCGACATTTGTAAAAATGAGGGGATTGGTGAGAAATTTGTAGAGCAAGATGTTTGTCTGTCAAGGAGTGATTTACTCTCCAAATGCCGACCGAACACGTAAGTGCGCCTTTGGGCCTTTCCGAATTTAACCAATACCGATTTTAGTAGTTTGAAATCTCTTTGCTCCGTTATGAATCTTCGAATATTAGGTTGCTCCTTTCGAGAAAATGTCATTATATACCAGCCTTTAGCGATATATTTAATCGCGGTGGGCTCTCAAAGTAAATGCTGTTATGACGACACTCAGAGGGTGGTGCTTTTACAGATGTAAGCTTCTCCTGGAAAAATTTAAAATATAT
>NW_016206124.1:0-2141 GCF_001687245.7 Rhagoletis zephyria
AAAAAAAAAATTAAAAAAATAAAAATCAACGCCATTTTCGAGAGCGCACTTTATTGCACCAATATTTCATGGGTCATAAAACTGTAAACTGTTCAAAAAGGTGATTCTTGTGACTCTCCCGAAAGCTGATGGACTATTAATATTTTTCCTGGTTTAGCTAACATTTTTCAAAAATTTATTCAGTCCCAGGTAGTTCTATATTTCAATAAACATAGCTTCATTCGTATGGTCATGAAAAGTTTCTACCGGAGTGTTCTAAGAAGCCAAAATCGATAATTCTTACTAAATTTTTTATTTACGACTTGATTTCAGAGTGAAGTATGTTGTCGAAAATATATATTTGATTTCTTTGCAGCTTTCTGAGATCCCTCAATTAGTAACCCAGTAAATACTTAGAACTGCACTCTTAATAAAATTAAAAATTGCTTTTCGTGGAAGTGTAGAAATAATTGAATAATAAACAGAAAATTTACAGGGAAATAAATCTCTATTTCAAACGGATTATACGTTATACACTACGCAAGCGAGTAATTTGGGCTGGCAAGCAAGCAATCAAGCAGACTTGGAATCAGTGTGTACCTTTCATATTTTAATTGAGTGCGTTATTATTATATGTACTCGTATTACAAAATTCAACGCGAAAAGTTGTGCTCCACCAGCATTGCTTGGCTCTCCGCCCACGTTAATGGCATGCCAGGGCGTATTAGTTATCTATCAACATTAAAAATTTAGTCCGGTCGAAATAGAAACTTTAATTCGCTTGAACTTTTCTCTGTTTATTAATTTATTTTACACTTCAAAGGGAAAACTTCGTCGCTTGTATATATGTACATATGTATGTATATGTTTGTGCCAAGAATTGGGAAAAAATTTGTAAGTACGGTAAAGATGAGTGGAACTATTAAACAAATTAAAAATTACTGTAAATTTCCATTTAACAAATTGTAGGGTGAATGTACGCCTGAAATTTAAGCAAAAAATGGGTGCCGAAGATTTTTTNCTTTGATTTAAGAAAGAAACACCTTCTCCAGCTAAATAAAATAACGCAGTGAGTGCGTTCCACTTTAGTTGGTAGGCATAACGTTACACTGATCTTGGCCGCATCTCTCACTCCGACAAAATGTGGCTATTCGCAGGAAGAAAGACCTATATACTGTAGCGAAGATATAAATAGGGAAGAGACATTTTAGTATCATTTCCCTATTTCGCTTTCGATGATTAAATTTTTACGATTTTTTATGAAAGTGTAGTTCGTTATATAAGAAAAACCAAGTAAGTAAAAATTTCAAACTTTTTACAAAAATTAGCAAAATTCGACAAAGTTGCTCAAAGTTTTGAGTTTTTCAATCAGATTCCCTAGGAATATTCCGAGTATGCAGTTTTTTAGTCCATTCAATTTTTGGTGTGACAAAGTGCAAATTTTAAGTAGCTAGTACTTTGTGTTGATTTTTGGAAATTTTTTCGTGGAACGTGTTGCTGAATTTCTCCATACAAAAAAATTTTCGAAGAAAATCCGTTAACAAAAAATTTCCAAAAATTAATGTTAAGACCTAGGTACTTCAAACTTGCAATTTATTATACTGAAATAGCCTACAAAAGCGCATACGCAAAAAAACTCTAAAAAATCGATTAAAACAATTTAATCTCTTTATCAACGTTTGCTAAAATTCCTCGAATTTTTATAAATATTCAACAAGGTTTAAAATTTAGATTTACTTGGTTTTTTAGATAGTAAGCTATAGGTATTGTCATAAAAGTATAAACATTTTTTATACAAAGAAAATCCCAAAACTTACTGAAATGTTTTTCCATATCTACACTCTCGCCCCCATAAATACAATCGCGCAGGGTCTATCAAAAATTGGGATGGAACCCCTTGTTTCGGTTCCAAGTTTTCAGAGCTAAAAATTAATTTATGTAGTTCATTGTCAAGCTTTAAAAACGAGAGCTACACTAATGTACATATGTATTATTTAGTAAATGATGGAAAAATAAAAATATGCAAAATGATAGTAAAAAAAATTTCAGTCAATGCTCTTTCAAAAGCCAGCCATCCAGGACACACATAAACGCCGTCAACAATTATGAGAATATCTGCAGCACTTCATTCGTTCTCATAACTACTGATGTACATTTTTGCA
>NW_016206125.1:0-2141 GCF_001687245.7 Rhagoletis zephyria
TTCCTGCTGCTGCAACTTCAGCTGCTGCTGCTTCTGCTGCCACAACAGAAACCGCTGACGCTTCCGCGGATTATAAGCCTTTTGACCTGCTTTTTTGGCCTGCTTCTTTGCAGGACCACCACCATTAGAAAAGGTCATCGTCGGCTGCTTTGGCTGCTGCTGCTGCTGCTGCTTTCCAGTTGCAGGACTCTTTGCCGCCTTCAGAACGTCGGCGTTTGCAGTGAAGCTCTTGTTCCAGAAGACCTTGCTTGCTGCTGGTGAGACTGAGGTTGCAGTTGACTGTCCTCCTCCTTCCGCCACTTTCACCTCCTCCGTCACCTTCTTCTTCAAGTCCACTGGAATCGAAGAAGAGGAGGAGGAGGGAACGGCAGTCTTCTTAGCAGCAGCAGCAGCAGGGCCAACTTCGACCAAAGAAGGTTTTCCTGCATTTCCGGCCACCTTGGAAGCAGGACCAGGACCTCCACTTCCGCTTCCGCCTCCCATCATCTTGNGCCTCCCATCATCTTGAACATCAGCTCAATGAGAGCCTTAGAAGCGGCCTCTCGGGCGGCCTGCTTATCCGAGGAGGTGGCGGTGAAGGTGGCCACATGCAGCAGCTCAATGGTGACGGTGAAGAGGCGGGAGGTACACTTTTCATCACCTTCCTCAACCACCAGCTCCTTCTTCTCCACCTTCATCTCAATCAGCGCCGGATAGGTTCCGTGCAGGGCCTTCACCAGCCCGCGAGCCGTCTTGCCCGTCTCGGTTTGGTGTCCTAAAATCAAAACAAAATTAATATAAATCATAACAAAAAGCTCCCCCAAACACCTACGTCTCTTAAAGACCCGCAGCATCTCAATGGTCAGCTTCAGAAAGCGAAACATCGAGGTGAGGGCGTTGTCCTTGCCGTCCAGCTCGTCCTTGCCGCGCTCGCGGAGCTTCACCAGGCCGGCCACCTCGGCGATGCCCCAGTAGAGGACCACCTCGCCTTCCTTGTCGCCATTAATTTTCTCAACGCCGGCGCCCACTTCGACGCCCCCCTCCTCGAGCTTGATCGTCTCGCGAAAGGGCCGCACAAAGATGGTCGCCTCACGGGGGCCCTTCGCCTCCATCTCGCGACGAGTCTGCCACTTGGACTTCTTTTCGCAGCTCACTAAGGTAGGGTAAAAAATGTTTTTTAAAAAGTGGTTCTACAATAAAAAAAATGTTCTCCCCTTCTTACCTGAGCTAAAGTTCTCCAGCAGCAGCGCCCACCGGGCGATCAGCTTCGGATCGGTCAGCGAGCTGGTCAGCTGAACTTCAGGAAGAGCCGATGATGAGACTTTAGAAGTTGAAGTCGAAGTTGAAGCAGTTGAAGTATAAGTTGAAGCTTGAGCTGAAGTTGAAGCAGCAGTGGCAGCTGAGGAAAAAGTGAAAGTAGAGGGAGCAACTCCCGAAAATCTGCTCTCCTTCTTCTTCTTCTTTCCGCCATCAACGACATCAACTCCCACCGCAGCAGCAGCCGCCGAAGGAGTTTCAATTTGCTTCGGTGCTTTGACGACCGTTTTCGAACTGATCGTTCCCTGGTTCGAGCTTCCACCGCCATAGATGTTCCGCAGCTGAGCACTGCCAATTTGAGCTATCTTCCGCAGGTATTCACAAGCCTGGTGAGCCACGGAACGGGCGGCAGCTTCTTTGGAAGGCGCGGAAGGCTCGCTAAAGTACGCCATATTGGTGAGGGTGATGGAGGCACTGAAGGTGTTTAAACCGGTAACTCTTTCAGTCCGCTGAAACATCTTCCCGTTTTTGGTGGCCAGCGTCTCCACGATGGCCAGCTGGTCGTTGCCGGTGAAGTAGAAGGCTAAAGAGGAAAGAGAGAAAATTGAGATTTCGAAAATGTTAGAAATAGAAAATAGAAATAGAACTCACCCTTCTTAAAGGTGCTAATCAGATCGCGCAGCTCGAGGAGGTAGTCGTAGGCGAGCTCCAGCGTCTTCCGCCGCGAGGCCTCGGCCTCCGAGGCGATGCTGCTGAAGAGCAGCAGGTCGCCCACCTCGAGGACGGTGGCCACCATGGTGGTGGTCTTCGAACATCGTCCACCGTCAATCACATTGGAGCTCTCCTTCAGCTCCACCAGCGGAAGACACTGGTCGCCGCCAAGGGTGAGCGGATCGACGGTGAGC
>NW_016206126.1:0-2141 GCF_001687245.7 Rhagoletis zephyria
CATTTGATTTCATCTGATGAAATAGCAGGTAATATCTTTGATGGTACTGTATCATTATTCTTGCATAAATGGTATCATTCGATTTGAAGTGCACAGCGCAAACTTTCGATGATCCAGATAGATTAACACCACACGCATTCATCCAATTCCTTCGTAAATATATTTTAGAGTACTTAAAAACCAGATGGCCAACCGCTAGAAGTTGGTAGTGAATAAGCTGTGTGTAGGCAAGTTGGTAAACCTTCAAGTTGTTCGTCAGGTTGGAGAAAAATCAAAAATTTTTAATTTTTGAGGCAGATTGGTCAACTTGTTGCTCTGTGTGTAGACAAGTTGGCAACCTAAAATGCGATTTAATTTTTTTAAAGGCGCATTTAAGTTAACATGTTTTTTCGGTTCGGATACCATAGAATAGAATGGGGCGCACCACTACTGTGTACATTCAGTTCACATTGTGCGCCTTCAAGCCTCACTTTTTTCCTATTGCTGATTTACAGACATACAGGGCAGTTATAGCCTTTTTGCAACGCTCTTCAACATTGCGCCGCCAAGTTAGATTTCTTTCCAATACAACGCCCAGGTACCTAACTTCCTCCGAGAGGGCCAGCGTAACACCGTTCAAGGAAGGAAGTTGCATCTGGACGGTTTTATTTTTCTTTGTGAAAAGAACCATGACTGTTTTCCCTGGATTGACACCAAGGCCAGACCCTTGGACCAGGTTTCCACAACGTGTAAGGCGCCTGGACCAGGTCACATAGAACTTGGGTGCGCTTACCTACCGCCGTCAGGGCCAGATCATCAGCGAAGGCAACTACCTGACAGCCTCTGCTCTGCAGCTGTCACAGCAGAGTATTCACCGTTAGACTCCACAGGAGTGGGGAGAGGACACCGCCTTGCGGGGTGCCGCGGTTTACATACCTTGTTACCGATACCTCTCCCATCTCCGAGTATATAGTTCTGCAGCCTAGAAGGCGATGAACAAATTCTACCAGAGGGTACTCCAGGCTGAAGTTAGTTAGGGCGCGGAGAACAGCTTCTGGGAGAACATTATTGAAGGTACCCTCGATATCAAGGAATACGCCTAATGCATATTCTTTAAGCGCTATTGCCTTTTCAATGGTGCTGACAATACTATGCAAAGCTGTATCTTCAGACCTGCCTGTCCAATAGGCATGCTGACAGCTAGATAATTTACTTAAATCAATTTCTTGTCGGATCTTCACGTCCAGTCGTCTTCCAGAACCTTCAGGAAGAAAGATGTAAGGCTAATCGGTCGAAAGTCGCTTGGCTTCACGTGGGATGGTCTACCGCCCTTGGGAATGAACACAACCTTCGCCAGTGTCCATCCCTTGGGTTGCTCGAAGTTCGGCAGGGAAGATGCCGTCCATGCCTGGATATTTGTAGGGCTGGAAGGACCTTATGGCCCAATCTACCTTTTCTACATCAATAATATCTATGTATTCTAAGGAGCGTCCAGAAATGGTGCGAGCAACGCCAGGCTCCTCAGTACACCCTGGAAAGTGGGCGCTCATTAGAACCTCAAGCATCTCCTCTTGGGATGATGTCCAGTCGCCATTCGCCTTCTGAATAAACATTGAGTTCGTCGGATTTTTGGCAAGCACTTTTCGCAAGCGATTACCCTCCGATTGTTCCTCTATGCTATCACAATAATCCTTTCTTCAAGGCTGCTTTGTAAGCAGACCAAGAACCATTACGCTTTGCAGCGCTGAAGAGCTTCCTGCTTTCCTTCCTTAAAGAGGCAATTTCTTTGGTCCACCAGTGTGGCTTCCTCTTCAGAGAAGGCCGTATTACAGGCATTGGTGATGCAATCTACGGCTTCTTCAATTTGTTCCGATGAGCTTAACTCACCGAGAGAAGCAAGGTTTGCGAATAGAGGCTTCGCTTCATCAGATGGTAACAGTAAGCCGGGCCTACTGAGAGAAGCGTCATTGAGCAGAGACTCTGATAGTACCCTCCTAAACACAGTCCAGTCGGTACGTCTCTTGTTTCTATACAGAATCAGAGCCGGAGATTCCAAAGAGATTTCGAATGATAGGTACATATGATCAGAGAATGAATGGTCGTTTAGTTCATGCCATTCCCTAATACTCTCCAAGAAAAAGATAGACGTTAAGGTAATATCT
>NW_016206127.1:0-2141 GCF_001687245.7 Rhagoletis zephyria
GACTGAGATGTGCGGGGGCGTTGGTGGCCCACCTCTGAAAGAAGAAATTTCGCCGATGGGTGCAGCGACAGCGACAGCGACAGCCAGAGCGAGAAAGCTGAAGCAAAAAGCCAAAAATGAAAAACAATTTATTCTTTGAGGTGCTTTTAGCGATTTTTTTTTGACATTTGCTTTGAGTTCATGGCAAACATTGACATTCCTATAATAGTTTTCCATAGGCTGCTACATATACCATTTACGATGTGGGGATCAAGGCAGGAGCACAAAAACAAAAATTTTATTAATTTTGTTTTTTTGCTTTGGCGGTATAAACTGTCAAAATCAGTGAGTATTTGTGTGGAAATTCAAACAAAATTTTTCAATTTGACATTGAAAAAGGTGGGACGAAACACATACACAAAATCAGCCGATCTAATAACATTACCTTATATAACTGCGCCTTGGTGGGGATTATTCACACTGAAATTTAAAAAAAAAAATATTAAAGCTTATGCAACGACTTTTGGTCCTTAAAATATATGTTACAAAGAAGATAACCTTTTCTTGTTTACTTTGTTTAACGATTTGTCTTTATATTCACTGAACGTGTTTTATATTCCATACTTTATAATTCGAATTTCTTAAGCACCTCGTGAGACTCCTCTGATTAATATCCGACATTTCACAAACACCGGTACTCCGATTAATTCTTCAGGTTTGCCATTTGATTATCACTGTCGTGAAATATTTATATCCTCGCTTCGCTAAGCTTCGACACCTTTAACGATTCTACATAGGCCAAGGTCCGTCGTAAATTAGACAGGCCATACTTTGTATGCATCATCTAGTTGCAGCTTGCTAGTCATTGATAAGGAAAATATTTTATTTATAACCCCCCTGAGATAGCCGTAACCTCGTGCTGTAAGACCCTGCAATTGAATGAAATGAACAGCTCAATGTCTTCATTGATAAGTTTCTAAGTTTAGTGTTCTACAACTCAGAATTTTCGTTTCTAAACGAATGTGGCAACTAAACCAAAAATAATTTCAATATACCTGAGGGGTGTGCATTTATCTCGAAGCATAGAATTCTCTCATTTTCCATGACCTTGCCACGCACTTTTGCAGTATCGCTACAAAGTGAGTTCCAATAAGGCTATACAAAACCGTTGTTGCCACTTTAACAAACACTATAACATACTTCTGCGTACTTTTGTTATCTTACCATTGCCCCTTTCCACTCGTATTTATGTTTTTCATTTGCCTCTAGAACTACGCCAACAGCAACGACAGACAGTAAGCAGGATTAAGAGCAATTGCATTTGCAACAACTTTGCCCAGCTCTTGAATTTCCTTGCCATGTCCTTAAAAGTTAGACGAAGGATAGAAAGAATTTCTTTATTGAGTAGCAAGTAGCACACAAGTGCATGCTTTGCTGTGAATTGTGAGAAGGGGAAGGCGGCAGAAAGGAAGGCTAACAAAGTGAAGAAAATTCGAAACGCTACGTAAAAGTTGTTAAACTTCGATAAAATTTGCTATTGATGTCAATTGTTAGTGCTGATGCTCTGGGCACACAGTTCAATTCAATACACACAAACACGCGCTGGCTGGCACGCTTGTGAAGGTCAGGTCGTCAATTGTAGCTGAGTAAATCAGCGACAAACACTTGAAACAGAAA
The DNA here is from genome assembly GCF_001687245.7 of Rhagoletis zephyria. Lineage (NCBI taxonomy): Eukaryota > Metazoa > Arthropoda > Insecta > Diptera > Tephritidae > Rhagoletis > Rhagoletis zephyria. The sequence goes on from NW_016206127.1 coordinate 1,657, forward strand.
ATNAAGGCTAACAAAGTGAAGAAAATTTGAAACGCTACGTAAAAGTTGTTAAACTTCGATAAAATTTGCTATTGATGTCAATTGTTAGTGCTGATGCTCTGGGCACACAGTTCAATTCAATACACACAAACACGCGCTGGCTGGCACGCTTGTGAAGGTCAGGTCGTCAATTGTAGCTGAGTAAATCAGCGACAAACACTTGAAACAGAAAATCAACAAACTTCAATGAACAAACGACAAATGTTTTGAGTTGCATGGCAGGGCGCGCCGAGGCGCGAGGGTGGCGGAAAACCAAGGAAATTGGCGTGGAAAGTGGTGTCCTAATGAGCGTTTGTGCAGAGGAAAAGCTTCTGCAAGCCGAGATGACTCGCACGCAGCAGTTAGCTGCTAGTTGTGGTTTTGTTCACAAAGTTAAGAGTGTCAAGTGGGAAGTGGAAAGTGGGAAGTGAGAAGTGCTTTTTATTTTAACTTAAATTGGATAAAGT
>NW_016206128.1:0-2141 GCF_001687245.7 Rhagoletis zephyria
TCACATACGATAAAATTTACAGTCAATTTTTGGGGTAGCTATTGGGATTTAAGCCGTTCTATTTAAACAGTTGATGCGTTATGGGTTGTAAAACAACGTTGTATCTAAAAGTGAATTTCGTAAGAAATGTAACATACGATAATTTTGTGTGTATATATTTTTATGAGTTTTTCTTTTAAATCGGTAAGATGTAAATATGTATATAAAATTGAGGTGTATAAAATTGTTATTAAAAAAAAAACCAAAAGTACTCAACATTGCAGACGCCATATAAGGAATTATTACGAAATATAAATAAATTCGCAGCACTATGTGCAATTTGCATATTTTCCGTTCAGTTCGGGAACATTGTTTACTCGTTTTTAATAAAAAAATTGCAAGTTGTACCTTAAACTAGAGAATTACCGAGTTACTTTTTATATGCACACTAGGTAAACATTACACAAAAAATTATCAAACGTGCAGTAACGCTAAAATGGCTTTATTTCACTTTCACAGTGAGAATAAGACCATACGCAAAAATATGGCGTTATTTCTCAATGTGAAGTGAAATAAAGCCATAAGTCGTTATTGACTATGGCTTTATTGCACGACGCCATACGGAGCACCCACGGCAACAAATAACGAACCATGCGGCTTGCAAATAGCACGTAAAAATGCCCCATACAATACCGGTTTATTTAATAAGTTATCTCTTCTCTAAAAATGCATATTTAATTCATTTGACTATATATTTTATGCATACAACAACAAAAGCAACACTTCAAGGTCAAAGCGAAAGAAAGCCGGTTGCAACATAGTGTGTGGTTCAGCAGCTACATATGTGTTTAACCGGAGTGGACCGGTGGCTTACCAGGGCGTTAGCGATAGCGACTTGTACATACACTAGGCGAAAAATGAAAGTGTCCTCCTTGTTCTAATATAATATTCAAAATCATTTTCGTGAGAACCCTATTCTGCTAAGTTTCTAACATATTCTCAAATCGCGGTTGAGTTCCAAACCTAAATTCGGAGTGGCAAAAATAAAAATAAAATATGTTCTTGTGTATTATTTTAAAAAAAAATAATTTGTTTCAAGAAATAAAGCCATCAAAGTTTTCTCCCGCTCTGAGGAGTTACATTTTTTAAGAGCACTCCGAGCGCTAGCATTTTTTACATTATCTTCACCATAAATTCCTTACATGTTCTGCGCACTCATGAATTCGCACGTGGCGTATTTCTAAAATAGTTTTTGTATTGATGGAATCACTTTTATTTTTATCGCTCGTTTTAAAGTGACAGTCAGGTGTTTGTTCCAGTCAGCAGTCCAGCAAGTTGCCTGCAGTCTCGTCTGCTCAGTGAGAGAAAAAAACTAGATATTGAAAACTAGTCATTGTTGAGCGAAGTGTTCACCAAGTTTCTGATGGTGGCTTCGATGGCTGAAATGGGGAGTGCCATAGATGGTTGAGGATCAAGGAATAATGCCTGGTCTAAGCCAACTCGGGCCAACGTCAGATGTCTCATTGCCAGATACCCCATTGGCGTTTGGCATTGGCGAACTAGTTTGCAAGTACTTAGTTAGAGGGCTGGCCAAAGCCTTAATTGCAGCTTGGCGGTCCTTCCCCTCCACCAATTTCGCATTATTCACAGCGATAAAGATCTCAGTTTTGGAGCCATCTGTGAAGATTCGACAATCTGTGAGGAATTAAACCAGCATTCAGCCTGAGGGAACCCAACATTATAGAGCACTATGCATTACTAAAACTATTAAGGGAGGTTTTAAAAATTAAAGCTAAATAAAGAGGCTATTTGATCCATATGCCAGCCTAAACGAAAAAAATCAAAAAAAAATATATTATTTTTTTTTTGCGTTATCTGTCAGGATTACATAAGAACCGTAGCTCCTAAAAAATGTTTGCCAAAAAAAATTATTATCTTAGAGCTTCAAAGGATTTTATAAGTCTCAATACCACAATTTTTTGGTCTTTTTTTGCCCCCTTCATTTTTTTTGGAGTTATACTACCTATGTATATTGATTGATAAGATAAAACCAAGCAACCCTTTTTGTTCTTTACTATCGAAACCAGAGTGAACCGAGTCTCCCGTGTACCCCTGGGTGTTCACCTGCACCACTTTGGGAATCACTGATGTAAACCATAAGT
>NW_016206129.1:0-2141 GCF_001687245.7 Rhagoletis zephyria
ATGGATGCCGAGCTAGGTGAACAGTAGAGAGGGAAACGTAGTCATTTTTCGCCTCCCTCCCTCCACTTGCGACCGGCGATTGACCGGCTGACAAGTGTCAGCCTCTCGCTCTCTTAGATTTCAGAGAGTTCAGTAAAAAAGTTGTGACGCTGTCAATTCCGAGAAAAACTTGAGCAGCATCCTGAAACATCCTGCCCAATTTAAAATCATCGCCAGATTATGATGCTGCTCTGATTCACGGTCGCCTCAAAAAAAAGCAGGCGATAAATTTAAATTTATTGCAAGTTGCTCCAGCACAACCAAGATTGAGATAAATGCCGATTAAACGAGCAGTTCGCAATTCGCAGCGAGGGCACTGCAAACACTAGTGCAAAAACCAGCAACTCTCAGCGTTGGTTCAGCTCTCTGCACATCTTATCAGATGGCCAATAAAAATGAGAGNAAACGAAAAGAGAGATATCTACCCCGAAAACGGCTAAATAATGGCAATTAAATGGGCTGCCACGGCCGTCGCCAAAGCGCAAGTGCAAATATTTGACCGTTGGGTCCGGAGCAAAAGCAGAAGTAGAGCCGCAAGGCCTTATCGCCCCTGGACCCAGCGTGCGCTGGGCAAACACAGACACTAGTTCGCAGTCGACAAAACGACTACAGCAAGTCAAACACACACACACACAGGCAAATTATTTGGTGACAATTTAGCAGCCTGGTTGCTTTATTGCCGTCACCACCGCTCGTAATTAATAACATCACAGGAAAAGTTGGTGCAGCACACCAAGTTCACACACACGTAGTTTGCACCTAGAATAGCAGTTGGCCATATATCACCACCATCACCGGCGACAAGTTTATAGCCGCTGCTGCTGCTGCTGGAGCAGAAGTATAAAAAAGCAAGAAGAGTCAATAAAAAAAAGTGCTAGACAACAAGAACAGCAGCAGCAGCAGCACAGCTATTAGCGGAAAAAGTAGTAGTGGAGAAAAAACAAAAAACAAGGGAAGAAATTGCGGTAGCCGTGCTAGAGACTGACACGAGACCTGGTATATAAAATAAAACAGAATCAGCAAAGCCAAAATCCTACCCTCCTCTCTGACAGTCAGTCAGAAAGTCCGTGGAAAAGGTAAACATTAGCAGCAGCAGCAGAGCAAACCGAGTGACATAATCGCCAGCCAGCCAGCCAGCCAGCCAGCCAGCCAGCCAGGCACTTGCTTCATTAGGTCCACTTTGTCGCACGGTCTCAGTGGCATAATCGCCAGCGAGACAGTTGACAGGAGCGAGTCAACTCTCACTGTCCACGACGACGACCAAGGCAAATAATACCGCTCCACTGGGCACACAGACACGAACTGGACACACAGACACCGTCCGACGGGAACTTTGCACTCGGACAAACACACACGAACACGGAGGAAAAAGAAAAAAAGGGACAATGAAGCATCACGTATGGAGGTGGTGAAGCTGCAGCAGAAACAGAGGAGGAGGAATCACTGACAGAATAGCTGAACTGAGCTGGACTGAACCAAAACAGAAGAAGAAGAAGAAGAATCCTGCACACTGAGAAGCGAAAAAGTTAATTGCCGGTAGAAATTGCGCTAGGGAGTTCAGAGTGGGCTGCACTCGGCAAACTGCTGCTGCTGCTGGAGCTAGGTGCACTCATTAATAAACGAGCAGCAGCAAAAACGGTAAAAGTAAAAGTAAATCTTTAGCGGTGAGCTCGATTAGCGGTAGTGCTGCTGGTGCTGCTGGTGGATCTGGCACACTGATTAGGCAAAGAGGAAGAAGAAAAGGAGGCAAAATAAACGAGTGCATGCATCGCCAAACAACAAATTTACCGACAACGGCAGCAGCAGCAGCCTCAGCCTCAGCCTATTGATTAATTGCCCACGTACCATAGAGCCCAACAGAAAAGGAGGAGAAACAAGAGAACATGGCCAGAACAAGCACACCTCATTACATGGGCACCTCGGTGTCTAAGAAAAGAGAACACACAGGCTAGGACCGAACCAAAACCTAAACCGAAGCCGAGTACGATTAGCATAGGGAAGACATTAATCAGAGAGGCGATCAGGGAGGCTGCGGGTTGATACTGTCACCAAACTCGCTTTGTCCTTCCTGTTTCTTTTTTCGCTGAAAACAAAAAGAGGCA
>NW_016206130.1:0-2141 GCF_001687245.7 Rhagoletis zephyria
TTGGACCAAAATAGAACTTGTCTGCTTTTAAATAGTTTGTATTTAAATTGCAATGGTACAGGCCAACGGCAGCTATGAATTGCATAACATATTTTATAAAGGCATGACACCCAGGTCAAGTTAAGTTAAGTTTTAAGTTGTAATAAAATTATGTAATTGTAAAANTTAAATAGTTTGTATTTAAATTGCAATGGTACAGGCCAACGGCAGCTATGAATTGCATAACATATTTTATAAAGGCATGACACCCAGGTCAAGTTAAGTTAAGTTTTAAGTTGTAATAAAATTATGTAATTGTAAAAGTGAATAATAAAGACAAATTGCATGAGCACACCAACGAGAATTTCAGAAACGATAACATAAAAAATGAAGTAAGACATAAACAAAAAGTAAAACTTGAAGTAAACGTTAAAACCAAATGTGCGCCTAAAGATGCCCCAAGGGAGACGTTTAGCGTGGCCAAATTAAGGCTGTCATAAAATAAAATAAAATTTAACTTAAATCTAAGGAATCACAGTTAAGGCAATTTTATTGCTTCAAATTTTAAATAACATCATCTGTGTAAGGCGTTGGGGGTTGACTGGAATGCATTCCATGCATGCAAAATTGTCGCAACCCCTTTGTAACTATATGTATGCATGCATGTCGCTATGTACATATGTAAGCTGAAAATTGCCAACTTAAGCAACGCGCCGCGCCAACAAACCAACGCTGTCTTTACCGGCAACATTGACGCCAGAAATGACATGCTGAAAACCGCAATAAATAGCTGGTCAGTCGGCAGTCAGCCGTCGCACTGTGGGCTAAATTGATTTTTTTTTTTTTTTTTTTTTAAACCTAATATAACGAAAAAGAATGGGGATAGGCCAAATGTTTTTTAAATAAAATTTGAGTTATGCCCATTACAAAAAGTAGAAGGTTGGTCGAGTTTTGCTCGGAGTGCATATATTTTTTTAAGTATTCATGAAATGCCCTTTAAATTAATTCTATTATAATAATAATATTATAAATATAAGGTAATAAAGTTAAAAGGACGAAATTCTAGGGTGTAGTAGTAGTATCGTTCTTTCTCTAATTTGAAAATTAAATTAAAAAATTTATAATTACTAAAATGCATCCAATAAGTCTTGCTACCAGTCGCTTACCAGTGGAAACTTTAGCAACATTTTATTTTCATTGTATTTTTTTTTTTTTCGTTTTTTTGATAAGACAGTCAAATACAAACACAATTCTAATACTTTCTGTCATTGCTGCCACCAGCTTCTGTTTGCTACTTGCAACCGGTTGCTGAAGTTGACATGTTACACCAAAGAATTACCAATAAATTACAATGTCAACAACAAACAACGACCACAACAAGAACCATCACCATTTACATCGATGCCAGTAACTGCTGAAATATTTTGCGGTTGCCTGTTCGAGCTAACACAAATCTAGCCAAACCAACCGAAAAACAACCAGCCACCCAACGACGCACTATGGGCTAAATTAATTTTTTCTTTAACTAATATAACGAGATGGAATAGAGATAGCATAACATTTTTTATACCTTTCTTGAACGTGAAATGGTGTTATATATAACTTTAGTCTGATATTTAAAGTGAAAAAGTATACAAAAATGAACAGAGCGTCGAGCTGGTTGCCAATTATTTTCAATTCTATAACATTTAACTAAACTAAGTTAATAAAGAAATCAAATGAAAGGTTTATTTGAAAACTTCAATCCAGAAATATTTTCGTTTATTGTTGCCACGTTTTTGAATATTTTTATCTAACTAATTTGGGAATTTTTTTAAACTAAAAATATGTACTCTTTAGCTAGGTGTATTCCTCAATAGAGTTGCCACCTAATTTTTAATGGAAGATTAGGCTAAAATATTCACGAAATTTTTTTCATCAATATTCTTTTTTTCTAAGTTTTTTATTTTTATTTTGTTTAACTTATTAAACATTAACTTTTTTTTCAAAAATAAATATTGAAAATTTTCAAGGATATTCAGGGATAAAATTTGAAAAGGAGATTTTTAATACCTATTCGTCTTGGTGCACTAAAAAACACAGAACGTTCCCTTACATTTGTTACTCATATTGTTTCCTTGAAAATGTGAAATATTAACTTTTGAATAAATTTGATGACTAAT
>NW_016206131.1:0-2141 GCF_001687245.7 Rhagoletis zephyria
GGTAGCATTCGTCTATCAACTGCTCCCAGTGATGGCAGGGATCAAGCTGTATCTTCTTATAGAGGAGGGAAAAGGTTGGAAGAGAAGTATTTCTATGAGGTCACTGATACTCATTCTGCTGCAATTTTTTGGACATTAGTGAGTCTTGAACGAGTAGAGTAAAACCCAGATTTTGCTTGATTTAGGGGTATCACCACAACTTTCAGCGCCGATGATCACCCGTAGAAGAGCAGCTTGCTGTCGCTTCTGCTGTGAATCGAGCTCTAACCAAACTCACCTGCGGCGTTCGGCTTATTAAATTTAAGGTCAGTATTAGCACGTCTTAAGTGGCAAAAATTTCTTTTATGGTCGGGACGTAACAAAAAACTCCTAACTAAGTGTAGTGATCTGGGGACTTTACACTTATAGTAAGGCCATCTTTGCCTTGACGATTTTGAGCATAATCGGCAAGTCGCACAAATCATAAGATCATAAATTACCATTTGAGTGGATTGCGTTTTCAACGGGCTTGCAAATAAATTTGAGTAAAAAGGTACAAATTCACATTCGACATGACCCATGCATTAGGTAAGGGTATATAATCCATTTGTACCTTTAAAAATAAATTGCTGCCACTGATTATACAAACATTAGAAGAGAAACATTTTGATTTCTAAGGCTGGCAAAAGAATTACATTAAATCACTCCCTTTAAATGTTAAAGGTCTTAGGAGTGTATTTGTATACTTTCAACTAGCCACTTTGACATCTAAAACATACTTTTAGGCGCCTCAGCCCAACTGAAAAGCATTTATCATACACAGCGATTATCCGTGTAAAATGCTGTGGCACATAATGGGCGTGTTAAAGTGTCAGCCTACCCAACGTGAACCCAGGTCAAAGCGGGTATCTTAGTGAAGAGTCTGTGTCGATATATGTAAAAAAAAAAGCCTACGCGTACGTGGTAGTGTTAGAGTTGCGCCATTTTCGTAAATTATCAACAAATCAAATTATTCAAGCGCAAAGACCCTTTTTGAATAGATACATATGTACGTAGATACATACTTTGAGTCAATCACACTATTCATTTTATACCATTTATTTTGTTTTCTATATTTTCTCCCATTTGTTTGTTTCAGCTTTTTTTTTATTTTTCATTGACTTTAGAATACGTATTTTTATCTTAATATGTATCCAAATATGCTCGTACGCACATAAAGCCAACAAACAATAGTGAAGGAGTGTTCATACAAATATATAAATTAGTTCGGTATATTTTTGCTTTCGTTGTGTTTGGATGGCTTCATTACTGTGTGCGGTTAGAATGAAATATGCGAGATATTTATTCNTTGATGAGTTCCAATGTTATTGGCGGTATTTCCGGTAGCGCTATGCCACAGCTGATTTCCCAACGTTCCTTCCGCGAAAGACATTGAGCGACATTTAAGGAAATTAGTGGTATGTGCATAAAAAACAGCGCTTCAAGTGTTGCATTTTTAATGTACGTACATACATGATTATATAATTAAAGTTTAGAAAAAAGTGACAGTTGTCGCTCTCGCATCGCTCCCTTAGCAGTGGCGCCGTGTTGCTTCTTTGCAAATTTACTTGAAAAAGTAAAGCTTGCCCAGCCAGCAAGAAAACGTACATTTTATCAACATTATGTTTTACGAGCGATCCTCGATCGGCGAAATGTTATAGAAAGGTTCGTTAACGACAAAACAAAAAAAAGTAAAAGAAAGAGGCTTTTAGTAATTTGTCAACACAAGAAAAAATTTCCATTCTGTTGGAAATTTTTCCTGAACCTCAATATTTTATAATATATAATATTCGTATACGCATACTTTTTCGATACGTTTACGAATGTTCGTAGGCGCTCGACAATTTCAAGCGAAAATGTACTCGAAAACGAATCGTAAACAGCTATCATAAACGACTTTTTAGCCGATTTTTTCTCGAGAAAATATCCAGTTACGGCTGGACGCATATGAAGTAGAATTATACGTTTTTGTACAATATATATTTGTATATGTATGTATATAAAGCACATTTAACTGAGGAAAACAAAAATTGCTTTTAAATTCGATGTTTACATAAAACTCATTGTAATTTTATTTGATTTTTAGCCCTTTTGCAGTTTTTACACCGCTAAATAGTACATAA
>NW_016206132.1:0-2141 GCF_001687245.7 Rhagoletis zephyria
AACCGAAATGCGATGCCACATCACCAATTAGTGCTGTCACCATACCGATACCACATATCGAAACAACAAAGCATAGATAACCGTTGGCAATATCTAGATATTTATGGCGTTAAAATTGTGAAACAAAAGAAGAAATCCAATTAAGGCACAATTAAATACTAACACACATACAGTGTAATTCGAAAAACGATTGCGGATTGTTTTTGTGACTTACCTGTCGGGGGTATGAATGCAAAAATAAGTTTCCAGAAGATTGTTAGGAAATGCAAAATGTAATCGAAGCAAGAGGGCGACTGTGGCTCATCATCCTCACCACCTTCGCCATTGCCATCATCATCATCGCCTGAAAATAGAGAAATGAATTATTGAAGAGTCGGCGATTTGCATTAATCGAGTTCCATGTTGAACTTATAGGTGACCTTAAGACGGTCTTACATAATTTATATATGCTGAGTTTTATCTTTTTATTTTTTTACCTCGACACTATAAGAACTCATTACGTTGATCAGGATAGATCGACGTTCAATTAATACACTTATGCCTTTTTGATAACCAACGGGATGGCAACGAAATTGTCAGAGTTTCCGAGAAATGATTCTAGAGTTTCGTAGAGGTTTCTTTGAAGGGCAGTTCATAACGTAGGACATGCTTAAGCTATTGGTCATAAATGCAGTGGGCTTGTTAGTATTTCTACCGCCCCATGTATGCCCGCATTTGAAAACTCAAAGGGTTTGACGTTAAGTTTAGATCGAAGAGAACCCGAAGCCAGTACTGTTTACATTACACCGGTTAAGGACCTAATTATAAGGATACCTATACCATTTCCTACCAGATAAGAACGGGACTAAGGGCTACCAAAGCCAGATAATGGTTGGTCTAAAGATGTAGAAAGGTACCGACGCCGGTATCTACTGCGATAACCGATAAGCGGCTTCTATTTGGTTAAATTCAGCTCAAGTATTCTAATTTTTTCAAACCTACCTGTAATGTTGAATTATCTGGAACATATGGGGCGAAATCCGTTGTGTCAATTCCTGTGCTGACTGCTTCGACAGAAATCTGTTTAAATTCAATTACGAAGTTAATCCGTTTTTGGGTTATTCTAGAAGGGGTGTGAAAAAAATCGTTCAGGAAAAACAGGACCAGACCGAAGGCAGCAATTGGTGAGGATTTTATATCAAAATCTAATGTAGAAAATGTTTAAGAGGTTAAGAAGCCTTAAAAGAGACAATCGGCCCCCAGTGGTCTGGGAGCGCCAAAACAGAACATTCGCGAGATGGTTAGAAAATGGAAATTGACTATATTTTTGATGAGGGGTATAATCAAGTAAAATTCTTCAAGAGCGTTTGTTTCGAAAATACTGATTTTAATTTGTTTTATAACTATGGAAAGAGCCGTGCAATAAACAACCTAACTACCCAATTCGTAAGCAAGAGGGAGATACCTTATAGATTTGTTATCCTGTTCTGCTGAATTGATCTAGATGTGGTTTTTGTAAAAAAATTTTAAAATCAGTTTTAAATTTTAGATCTTATGTTTTTTAAGGTCAACAATAGTTTCTCACTAGTTTCTAAAATATCGCCCTTTTCCATGGTCAAAAGATTGGAACTACTTTGCGCCTACGTGCGCCACGAAGCTATTGGGGTTACAACGTTCACTAAAACCTAGGTAAACAGTTTGAAATAAGTTTNCTTTAAATGCTAAAAAAAATCATAATAAGTAGTGACTATTTTGCTGTTCGGAGCAGACTCTGCATTACTTATCTAAGACTTAGATTCTAAGTGCATATGTCTTTCTCCTTGAGGATGATATTTTTAGTACACAACTTAATTGAAATTAACATGCTTGCATAACAAAAATAAACATTTCTAATTCCCTGGCCTAAATTTTCTGTTATTTACTTTTACAATAAACACGTCTTACCTGGAGTCACTGTTAACGCATCCGCAAATTGTTCCTTCCATGACGAAGTACCAATCAGAAGTGAGGCATTCGCCCTTTGCACCAATTTATCCACAGTGTTCTGCGAAAGAGGAAAAAATTTAATTAAAACGATACAGCGGAGGTTTTTTGTTGAGCTCAATTAATTTTATTCACCTTAAATTCCTTACTCTCCTTGATGCGCAACTCAGCACGCACCA
>NW_016206134.1:0-2141 GCF_001687245.7 Rhagoletis zephyria
CAGGAAGATCCAGTTTTCCACTATAGAGCTGTCTCCCAAAGCCAGAATTTCATAAAACGCCACCATCACTGTGCGAGCCGTAAGCTCCAATATCAATGCAAGTGAAAGTATAATTCGCATCACACACCGCCAGCAGAACAATGGAATAGTTCCCTTTATAATTATAAAAAAGGGAACCTGAGTTTGATGGGCAAAATATCTTTATGTGCTTGCCATCAATTGCACCAATACAATTGGGTAAATTCCACATGGAATTAAAATCGATAGCGATACGCTTCCACTCATCCTTCTTAGGAATCGACAAATAAATTGGCCCAAGTATCTCCCACAAGGCATCGCACGTTTCTGCCACTATTTCCTTCATTGTGGAAAGTCCAATTTTAAAGGAAGAAGCATAAAACTGTTTACTTCCTCCGTGAGCCAAATAACTATAATTTAGAATATTTAAATATACATATTCATGATATATGAATAACTTACCAGAGGGTCAAGTAAAGTCGACATTCTGGAGAAATGGATGGCCTATTAGAATTGTTTCTAGTGATCCTTTCCTTAATAAAATTAAGAAGCATTTCAAAAATGTGCTTTTCCATCCTTATATTTTTCTTAAATTCCTCCCTGAATCCAAAATTCGTGGCGAAAAATCCGTGAGTGTCCCGATTCTGTAGGGGAGGTCGCACCCACCATCTACGGCCTCCATAAAGCCTGTTGAAGCATTCTCTGGCTTCCAGCAACATGAGCAATATTAAAATAACTTGAATTACTTCCATTTTTTTTATCTTCTTCACAAATATTAGCCCAACTAAAAATATAGACTTATTTTGTATTCAAAGAAAAATTTGCCGCCAGTACAAAACAGCTGACTTGTTTACATGTGACAACGCTTTCATTGTGGAGTACCTATGCGTTTCGTACGCCTTGTCAGTTGAATGCTTCGTCGGAACGCACGTAACGTGCTCTATCTGGCAGGGCTATTAAAACTGCATATCGTCAGTTGGTGTCGAACACTCATGCGGTGAGGATGTGATCGCGCTTTTATTGATTTTATTGCCGTCAACAAGCATTTTCTTAAAAACGCCAGCACAACCTCACTTACCGATCATTTAACGCCAACTGAATGCTCTCGCTGTTTTCGCAAAATGTAGTTGTGTGCGTGACAGTGTTGCCAGGACTTAAAAAATAAAAAAGTTAGATCGGACAAATAAAAAAGCTAAATGGCCCAGAATAAAAGGTTAAAAAAAGGCCAGCCTTTCAACATTTCATTAGCTCTTATGTACAACGAGGTGGTACAAATGCACCACCGAGCAACAAAAAAGTAAATATTTTGACAATCAAAGTACTTACGATCATGGAATTTAATAAAAGTTGTTTAATAAAACCATTTTAATAATAAAGCGGACTTTTTTTAGTGTCTGAAAACCCATAGTCCTTAAAGACAAAGTAGTGGTATATTTGTACCACCAAATAGCTTCATACATTACAATACGATTACAATCGCGAATGTTTCAATTACAGCGCGCATAGTGAAGAGCAAACCCTATATACACGCAAATGAAGCAGACTAAACGGCGAAGTCGATTTCTATTTGACAAACTGTTTGACTACAAACTTCGCAACATATCTGGCGAGAGTTTCACGCCTGAGTCACCCGCAATAGCAGAGGCGATGAAGGGGCTAAGGAGCCCTGAATGGCTACGGCATAGCAGCGGCGACTAACTACCTGGTTTAATAGGGACACTTGAGAGCCACTGAAAAAACGGTTAAAGTATAAACAGAACGAATCCGCTGAGTAAATTCTACATTCTACTACAAATATTGTGGAAGATTGTCCTTGCTAGTTTGAAAATAAGAAAAGGCTAGAGAAAAGCCACGAAGATACATAAATCCAAAATTTCGAAGCTAAACGACATAGAAAAAAGCTAGATCTAGCCTCAAAATTTCAACTGGCAACACTGGTGCGTGAGCCCATCGCTGACATACATTCACATCAGTGTTGATATTTAAAATTTTTAAATTGTAACAAATTAATGACAAAAAGGGTGCATTCCAAATCGTCAAAATACAAAGCATCAGTCTCTTTTATTTATAAACCTCTTCTAGTGCGGTTTAGAAATAAAAGGGACTGATGCTTTGTATTTTGA
>NW_016206135.1:0-2141 GCF_001687245.7 Rhagoletis zephyria
CCTTTTAGAGGAACTGGAAAAAGTGGGCTGTCGAGTGATCGCCTATGTAAATGATTAAGGGTTGATGGGGGATGGTTAAGGAACGATTCCTATACATCCTTTTTGACCTGACTTCGAGTTACCTGAACCAGGTAACTAGGTGGGAAATCAACGGTAGCTGTCTTGGAAGCCTAAAATTGTGGAAAGGGTAAGAAAGGTGTCGGTTGCCTTGTACTGCTGTAGGGGAGCTTTTGGTAAAAGGTGAGGTCTCTCGCCCAAATTAATTCATTAGCTCTAGGTAATCAGATTTAAGCCTATCTTGTTTCAAGGAGCCCTTGTCTGGTGGAACTCTCTTCAGAAGGCTACAATTATAAAGCAACTGAACCGTGTACAGTGGATCGTCCTAATCAGCATAAGTGGGGCTTTAAGAACTACCACTACACTGCCGCTTAACGTATGTAAAATCTCCAAATAAAAAGAAAAATAATAGTATTTCCGATTATGCATTTTCTTTACTAAAAAAACGAGAATAAATGTTTTTTTTTAACTTTTTTATTTTCCCATTAGAAATTCTTCTTCCGCTAGTACATCGATTGAACCGTTTCTTTGAGTATATTTAGGGTAAGACCGATTTTGAACCGATTTGCCTTTAACGAACACATATTTATGTATGTTTGTAAGTTTATGTTTTAGTTTATTGTTTCTGCATAGTTTATTAATACTTTTTTTCGTGTATATTTTTGTTTTTTTTTTTAAATACATACTTCTAAAAGTGCTGTAAATACGTTTTTATTGTAATATTTTATTTTGCCTTTTGTATTTTTAATTACATAGTTAACAAGTAATTTTGTCTCTTTTTTGTATTAGTTGACTTTTGCACAAAGCTGTGATTTAAATAAAGCACTTTCGTTTGGTGTAAACAGTTAATATCCGATAATTCAGACAATTGGAACGTCATTTGTATGCCTTAGCGACACCGTAGCGGTCAAAATTATAAATTGGATTTAGTAAAAATTTGAAACGAAAAAATTTGCAAATAAAATTTTTCTAACTTAACAAAAATTCAAGCGAATAACATAGGTCAATTTGAAATAAAACACAAAAGTTTTTTTGTTGTTCATTGTGTAATTTAATATCAATTTAAATACAAAAAAAAAAATTGGTTTTCCACTCAGTTTTCCTTTCCTTTTCGTCACCAGCTGACATTAATACATTATTCATTATTCTCATTTATGTGTAGTGGTATTTGGGATTTTCATCATGCTTGCGTAGAGTAAAACAACAATTTCAAAATAATGTAAAAATTAGTGAAAACAATTAAATTATAAGGAAAAATAATTAAAAAATATATTTATGTATATATATTTTTTTTATTTAAGTAATTAAAAGTAGCGTCCTGGTAGTTTTTGCTTTTTTGTTCGGACCTCTAGTAACAACTGCTTTATTACTGCTCACTAGTTCTGATTGTAGTTGTTGTTGTTGTTGTTATTATTATTTATATATTTTCTTTACTCTCCTGCGGCAGTTGTTGCTACATAATCATTTCGTTGCTTTTTTGTTGTTATTAATTTACTTATGTGCAATGGGAATCATCGTTTCGCCAGATGTAATGGCGGGCAGTGGCGCTTCCACAGTTAAAACGCCATCCTTGCTGAGCGACGAGCGAATCGATTCCGGATTAACACCCTTTGGCAAGAGGAACTCACGGTTGTACTCCCTGTAGACGCTCTTCGTGTCCGATTTCTCTTCGTGTTTGGCATGCACCTGTGAAATAAATGTTTGGTAAGAAAAAGAAATTAGTGAAAGTTTTAATAGATAGAGAGAAATGTGTACGTAGGTGCTATTATACTTGGTGTTTAATTTGAATTGTTGCAATATGTATGTGTGTATATATGTGTACATTAGGGTGCCCCACCAAAAAAAAAGTTTCGGTTTTCCCAACGAAATTATAAAGCTTATTATGCTCTAAGACTTCCACAAAAATATTTTTTGAGCTGGACCAATTTGAAAATACTACCAAGCATCTCATTTTGTTTCCTTTGAGGTGATTCTTTAGAAAACATATTTTTGTTTAAACTAATTTTATTTATAAAAAAAACACAATTTTTGGAGCTGTACGGAAATCGCACCAGCTCGCGTAAATCTTTATATTTTTTTTTTTT
>NW_016206136.1:0-2140 GCF_001687245.7 Rhagoletis zephyria
TCACGGCACCTTTTCTAACTTGGCGATTATTCGTAATGACTCCAGCGCCCCCTGGCAGACCTTTTTGGAAAAAGTATTGCCTTTACCATTACTAATACATATTTTGAATATTAGCCAAATTTATGAATAAGGTTTTTAGTAATAACTCCAGCGCCAACAGGCGGGTGAAATTGTGAAGCTACACTACACAGAGAGCCACTCAAAAGCACACAAAAAACTTTGTTAAAATCGGTCCGGGCATTTAGGAGGATTTCACTCACAAACGCATATACAGAAGAATTATATATATATACGTTTTTACGGCGCCACGCCCTCTTTTCAAATAGCCCATTTTTCTCCATGAGTATAAGATTGATTTTATATATCGCCGTACCAAGTTCCGGTATTCTGCCATGAACACTTCCAGAGATATGCAGTATGAACAAATCGGTTTGTATGGGAGGTGCCACGCCCTCCTCATATATCGAATTTTTTTTTTTAGCCTATAACCATCCTTGGGACGTCTGAAGCAGATGCCCGAAATTTCAAAAAAAAATCGGCGAACACATAAAAAACGGCTTTCAAAATATGTAGTGTTATAGAAGATTGGTATAAATTGAGATGGGTTTGAATATGTATCACAATATGAGTGTCAGACGAAAGAGGTTTAAAAAGGTTGCCAACTGTTTAAAAGGTTAAATTCAAACTACTCAATAATTTAAATGAATTATTACAATATGAGTATCAATCGAAATGATTTTTAAAGGGTTTTATTTCAAAACTATATGTAAGAGGTTTCCATCTGTTTAAAATCTCAAATTGAGTTCAGGGAATAAATTAATTGAAAAAGTATGACAAGTGAGAAGTTTAAGAAAGTTTTAATTTGAAAATATTTTTAAGATGATTAAAAAAAATTTTCTACCTCCTGTTTTTTAATTGAGTTCTCTTGAAATAAATTTTACTCAATGTAGCACGTATAAATTTCATACACTCAATGAAGCAGGTGAGGGCGATCTAGTTATCAATATTTTCAAAGGCACGCAGTTGTAAAAGGTCTTATTTTTATCTTTAATGTGTAATTAGTATGTATATAAAGAAATAAGAACAATTTAGTAATCGCTGAAAGTTCAAAATCGAAAAGAACTTGAAATATTACATTTTTAATAATTACGAGTGACAGATTTCAAATTGTTACAGTTTATTTCCAATGAGGAGCACATATTTTCCTCAACGCCTAATGCATATTCCAATATTGCATTTACTTTTTGCCATGATTTTTGAAAATCTCTGTTTTGCGCTGAAAAAGTCTCAAAAAACTTTCAAAAGGTACCCAAAGTGGCACGTCAATAGTTATTTTAATTAATTTGATTGCTTTTAAAAATGAAAATTATATTTTTATAATACAAAATTAAATAAGTTATCAAAATTATCCAAGTTTTTTATTAAAAATAAAATTACATTAGTAAAATTGATTTAAAGGTGAGTGACAGAAAAGCACAGGGTTCCGAAGATTTGCCCATATATGTACTTGCACACATATGTAAATATATTTAATATGGAATTGAAATTTTCATATGATTTCAATCAAGGCGAATTTATATACATAAGGTGGTGTTGTTTCATCAGCTGTGACTAGCGTTTGATTGTCAAAATTTTGAATTTCGTTAGTGAGTGAGAGAAAACGTGAGAGTGTTTGCATTTTCTGTCCCCCTTTTTTNGATACCACCTTATATGTATTCGCCTCAGTTTCAATTGTACTTATTCAGGGGTTTTAACATCATAATTGAATATCTCTCTCGGATATATGTACATATGTACATTACGTACACACTTATAAATTTCAGTGTACCGGGAAATTCCCCACAACTTGGTTTTTCTGCATTGAAGCGACAGAGCAAATGACGAGAAAAAAATATATGCGGCCACTTATATATCGTCACCTGAAATGCAAAATAACGTAACAACATGAGCATGTGTGCATCGATCATCCGTGAGAATTACAGTGGTGACGCACTAGCACTGGAGTTATTCCTAGACAAGATTAGTTTAATAGAAACTTTGATGGACGCTAGCTTATAGGTAAGGCCCGTAAGGTGTTGATCGCAAAATGTCAGTACGATTTCCGACATTAAGGTGGCGTTGCGAGCTCGTATAAAGCCAG
>NW_016206137.1:0-2140 GCF_001687245.7 Rhagoletis zephyria
AAATAATGTTGTTAGCAACAAATAATTGTTTAATATAAATTATTTTACCTAAAATTGATGAAGAACGCGATAAAAACTGCACACAAGCAAAATCGACGCGAAAAATTGAAATGTCAAGAGTTGTCAAAAGCCTACAGCGCGCTGTCAAATAGAGATTTCGGCTAATCGATACTTTAAAGCGCTTCAAGCAAGTGAAGTAAAGCTGCCACTAGGCCAACTTTCATACATTTTAGTAGATTTTAAAAATTGTTTGACAGTTCTCAAAGCCAAGCAAGCAAAGCAAGCGTGCATTGGGCCAATACCTTGAGAGCTCATTTGGACGGTTGGCGAAGGCAAGACGCCGCAGTTCATACTGGTTATCTAAGCAGAAACATTTTTGCCAAAAATGGTCTCGTTAGGTGGGGCCAGGACCGAGATATTTTGAAAAACCGTATTTATGCTCTGATTTGTTTCATATTTGGCATGTTTATTTGAAACGTATTAATGTCTGGGAAGTTGGCATACGGTACGATGCAAAACGACAAAAAAAGTTGTTCTGAGTAGCCTTCCAATAGTTATAGAGTTCTTGGAAAGGAGAAAAAAGTTATGGATATTTTGAGAAAAACATTTTTTTTTAAATTGTGTATGCCAGATTCACGCAGCTTACGACATGTGTCAAAAAGGCAAATAAACAAGTAAGAAAGTCTAATACGGTAGACAGATTGATGGGATTATTTGCATTAGCAGCATTTATTTGCTTTAACTCGTGAATAATCCTCTCACAAATGCGCATTGGCTCGATGGAAATGCACGAAATAAATGAGCATTTATACTAGATTTTCCAATTTGCATTTGGCAACGCTGTCCAAAATTGGCATATATTTTCTATTGTGAATGGTGACTGTGGTTGACAGCACGAAAATAATTAAAAGAGAATCCGAAGACAAGCATATCAGAAGTAAGTTATTTTAAAAAATTTGTTAAAAATAAATGAAATATATTAAAAAAATGAATTATATCTAATTTCAGATGGCCAGCGACAAAAAACGCAGTACTTGGAGCACCAGCGACGAGAAAGTGCTATTGGATTTATGGGCGGAACGTGCGGATGACTTGCGACGGGCGAAGCGCAATCTGCATATATATGCGGATATATCGACACAGATGGCGTCAAAGTTTAGTGCAAAGGAGGTCCACATAAAAATCAGAAACATGACCCAAAGATATAGGTAAGTCATTTTCCATTTAACCATTCTGAACACTAATTGCAAATGTACGCAAAATTTCAGAGAAGAAAAGAAAAAGGTAGGACCATCTGGTGGGAGTCCCTCGCTGTGGAAACATTTTGACGCAGTCCACCAAATCATCGGTTTCAACGCAGCAAACAACGCTGAGATTTTAGAATCTTTTTCAATGGTAAAATTTCAGTTTCACACATAAATATATGTGTACATATATATTTGTAAAACTTTAAAAATACATAAAACTTCTTAATTTTAGGATATATTGACATCAGGACCGCAGCCGGTGCCATCACCATCGAGTTTAGCGTCCCCATCCCCAGTGCCTCAGTCGTATCCATACGCTGCTGCTGCACCGTCATCAACCGCAGCACATCCATCGTCACCAACCGCTGTACCTTTACCGTCACCATCGCCTCAAACTTCGTCACCGCTTTCGTCGCCGGTGGTGTTGTCCAGTTTTTCGCCACTTGACACTTCGAACATATGTATCTTCGACTGCAGCTTCCACATCCTCTAAAAGGAAAAGAAATTATATGGGTGAGGTGGTGCAACTAGCTAAAGAGCGAAACGAGCTGTTAAAAGTGGTCATAGACGACGGAAAAGTTTTAACAGCAGAATGCGTTAATGCTATTAAAGAGCAAAGTAGTGCTACACAAGAATTCATTAGTTTAAAGAAAAGCGTTTTGGAAAAAATGTAACTTTAAGTAGTATACATATGTATGTTTAAACACTCATGAACAAAAAAAAAAATGGGTGTGCGGCATTTTGATAAATTTTGTTGGTATTTGGCTTTTGTTTATTTAATGTTTATTAACATTTTATAAAATTCTAGCGTATTATATTACAAAGAGCATATGTAAAATTCCACATTTGAGTGAATTATCTTCAGTAGTTACTAAAATATCGCAGTTTTCGTA
>NW_016206138.1:0-2140 GCF_001687245.7 Rhagoletis zephyria
AACTAATGAAATTTGTGTTTAGATACAATAATGAGAAATTTCTTTTCTTCTTCAAGTTTAAGATTATTTTTAGTCATAAAGCACATCAAGCTACAGATGAAAACGATATCTATGTAGGTAAAAACATATGTACTTACGTGCATATGTATGCAGTGCTTATGTAGCATATTTGTACTTACATACATATGTATGTATATGTGCATGTTGTATCATATCCATATCATATGTATGTATACAGATGATATATAGACTTGCATTATTAAATTAACTCCAAATATGAACGAACGCTAATAACTATTGCCTTTTGAAACGTCCGAAATTATTATGCTTACAGTTAATCACTGCAATCAAGTTATAAAATTCGAACGGCTTTGTGAATGTGTGCAATCAATTTTACTGGAATCATAAAATATTCGCAGCTACAATGTATGCAATGCATACTATACAGCGGTGGCCAAAACACATGCTCACACTACTTTTTCTAAAAAAAAAAAAAAAAAATGAATTAAGATTTAGTTGATTAAAGCAGATATAAAAATGGTACAAGCTTGAAAAGTTCATTTACTTTCGGAATAACGAATTTTGGGTTTAAACGCATCATCAACACTATCTTATTGATGTTTCTATATTACTAATGCAAATTATTATTATTATTCGATATAACGAACGCTATTTATTTTTGGAAATCGACTGGATGTGGTAAAAATTTCTTGTTCGGGGGTTTTTGGTATCCCTGCTTACAAATCATTTGGAATCAGGGTGCGAAAATAAACTGTATTGTACGTTACTATTTCGTTTCGTTTATTACTTCAACAGCTCGGTACAATACGAAAACAAAACGGCTGAGTTCACTTTGGCGATAGTACACTACAGTAGTTTAGTAGTTACCGACGAAACAACAAACGAAATGAATCGTGCAGAGAAAAATATATACGAATGGCTGCAATGAATAAAAACAATAAAACGGTTTTTTAATTAAATTGGATATGAAAATTTACAGAAAAATAATAATTTTCACGTAATTGCAACGTTTGAATACATATAAAACGTACCCTATGGTACAATTGTCACAAACGAAAAGCAAACGTTTCTCGTTGGGGAAAATGACAGTGAATCTTACAATTTGTTTCTGACTATTTACAAAACTGTACAAAACCACAAATGATATGATGATCGATGAGCAAATGGGAATTGTTTTGTACAGTTTATTTTCGTACTCTGTTTGGAATCAAGTAACTCCGATGTATTTTTTTTTTTTAAATTTTGTTCACTAAGTTGAGAAAGGGATTTCAAATTTCCGAAAAGTAGCTTCAAATTCGTAATCAGCGACCTGAAAAACCTCCGAGAAACAAGCTTCGACCAATTTCCATAAATTTTCAAAAATTTGTAGACCATATTCTAAAAAATAACTTCCAATTTGTAATCAGTGATCCCAAAAACTCTCGAACAAAAAATTTCAAGCCCATGCAGTCGATTTCCAAAAATTTGTCCGCCATTTTGGATCCGCCACTTTGAATTTTAAAAATGTAGCATCAGAGGTGCATTCAGTGACACCAAAAACTGTTGGATAAGAAATTTGAGAATAATTTAAGTTTTGCCCGGATTTTTATTGAAGAAGATATTTAAAAGATTTCGCACTTAATACCATTTATCCGCCATATTGGCATCGTTATTTGAAATTTGCGAAAAAACGCCACTCGGCATTCAAGAGATGACGAATGTGCAAATATTTTAAGCAATAGAACACTTAAATCCATCAAAACAATTTTTGTTTAGAAGCTTGTCTTTGTTGACGTGGAACGTCCCATAATTAAACTTTATTTAAATCTTTTTAGTTCTTCTCTCCACCGTTTCGTGTTTTCGTAAACTTTTTTCGCCAGCTGAGTACGTAATGTAAAGTTGCATATGAGGATATCTAAATAAAAAATTGTTTAAAGAAAACATATAACTTTACAACTCACGTCTATGTTGGTTGTGTCATAGATAATTAAAAAGCTAACTATAAGTTGGTTACTTTTATCAATTAATAATTTTTCACTGGAAGGAATTAATGCGGGGAACATTAATGTATCGTGTGGCCAGAGCATATGTTAGGGAAAATTTCATTTAGTAATGTAGACTGTCGTCATTCTGGACGTAT
>NW_016206139.1:0-2140 GCF_001687245.7 Rhagoletis zephyria
CTGGAACCGCTTATGCTAACGTCCCGAAATTTGACACAGCAACATATGTGGTCAATACCGTACTTATAGCGAAGAATGGTAAATTTTGGAAAAAANCTGGAACCGCTTATGCTAACGTCCCGAAATTTGACACAGCAACATATGTGGTCAATACCGTACTTATAGCGAAGAATGGTAAATTTTGGAAAAAAAGGCGTGGCACCGCCCATACAAACTGATTCTCATATCGGTTATCCCTGGAACCACTTATTATAAAGCAATGGAATTTTATACACCTGCACATATAAAATCAAAGGAATCATTCAATTGGGAACTATTTGCTCTCAGATTTTTAAATCGCATTGAAGGATTGTTGTTTTTTGCAAAAGTTTTTAGTAGGATCAGTGTATTTATATTCCGACAGGCGGCGCAGGGCCTGAGAGCTATCCTAAAAAAATCATATTTATGATCAGATTTGTTTCACTTTTAGAACACATGTTAGTAACATAAAATTTGGTGTAACTAGGTAGCCCAGTCGTGTGATGAAAAAATATAGGGCTTTGGCCCAGTCTTGACAAAAACCCGTGTGAAACCGCCGTTAGAGAAGGAAATATTATCTTTTGTTGTAAACCTTCAAGATACTTTCTCCATCATTAACGATTCTGATGAAAAAAAAGAGTTTATGCAGATGAGGGCAATTTAGTTTTTAACCTCCAAGAGGCTCTCAGACAAATATAATGGAAAAACTTAGGCATTTACAGTCTGAATTGGTATATGTTCGACATATTAGTCAGTGACGAACATCTCATCTATACATACAAATGCGTATGCATATTTTTTATAAATGAAAATCGAGGTTCCTCTTTCGGTCTTATTTCAAAAGCAACTGAAGAAATTTGGTGGAGACTTGGTAGAAATAGCATTAATCAATCCGGTATTAACGTTCATAATTCGATTTTAAGTTTTTCTGTAAATTCGCTACAAATTATGCTGGTGGACTTCAAAATAGTAATTCGCATAAAGAAGTTAGTATTGGTGACAGGTAATATTGAAAAGTGTATAAAAAAAGATGTCGAATTTCGACAACTGGGCGATACTAGTTATATGTAAATAACCCTTTCCCACTGAGCCAGAGCACACAACCACAAAATATAAATCGCCTGTTCTCTTTTGTGGGTTATTCTTTCTATTAAATCGTAAGAGTTACTTTGGGACACTTTCGAAGTAGAGAGGGTTATTTTCGATCTCTGGTATGAACTAAGTATTTAGAGATGCCTAAATATGTACTACTAAGGTAAAAAAAAACTTCGATTCACGTTTAGTGGTTGCTAAATATTTAAGTGTATATATATAACTGAATTCAGAAGATGCAAAATAGTAGAGCATTTTGGAATTTTTCTAGACCTTAAGACTTTTCTTTCGGATTCTTGACGATCTGGATTCTTCGAGTATTACTGTTCGTGATTATTTTAAGAACTTTGGGGAGCTTTTCGGCACTTTTATTTATATTTTCTGGATTTTTCGGTATTCATCGTGTTTCTTTTTTGATTTCGGGACTATTTCGTATTTTAGAGATTTCTGATTATTTTTTATCCAATATCTAGAGAAGCCAAAATCTAGGGACTTTAGGACGCGGAACCTCGATAGTTAAAGCAACTTATTTGTTTTTGCTTTCCTTGACTTTGTTTATCGTAAACACAATAATTTCTCGTTAATAGTTGTTGCAGGGGTACTACTGCGCTCTGCTATAATCGGCTAGTCTATTAATTGTTGTCGTAAAACTCAACTAACGGTAGGCCAAGGAAGTGTACTGTTTCGACGGGGTCGTATGAAAGCAAAGGAGATGTTAGCTGAGTGATTTTAACCCTGTTTTGATAAACCAACTGAAAGTTGCTGAGAAGACACCATACGTCTGTGAGACGTATCATGGTTTGCTTGCGTTAATTTTATACAAATTTTATGAAATTTTTATTTTGCCGAACAAATATTGTTAAGGAAGGGATATTCTGACAAAGTTGACAATAAAATCTTGATTTTGTTAACTTTAGTCCAAAAATTGCCACACTCGTTTCTAGGGGTTTGTCGCCTTAAGCAAAAAGTGCAGGGAAGCTCAGAGGAATCTGAACTTTGACCCCTGTGCGACACGCCTTAACCGTCTCCG
>NW_016206140.1:0-2140 GCF_001687245.7 Rhagoletis zephyria
GTGTGCAAGTGTCAGTGTAAGAGTTTACAGAAACAACAGCAGCAGCAATTGTATTACTAGTAGTGAAAAGCTGTCTTTATTTACTGAAAGAGAAAGCAAAGGGAAAGAAGGGAGAAGGAAAAAAGGGAGCAAAAGCACTAAATGTCAAAAATCACAACCAACTAAATTTTAAGAGCAAGAATCGGGAGCAAAGCAGAGGAAAGCAAAGCAAGGATGACAGCAGCGACAACAGCACATTAGCGGATAGAAAATGGGAGGAAGAGGAGGAAAAGGAGAAAAAAAGGGAAAAGGAACACAAAGAGAAAGAGAGAACACGAGAGTTGACGACAGCTGAAATGGCCTGAAATGGTCACTTTTTCTTTCTTCTTCTGTCACCAGCAAGCCGAGTGCAGCAGCAGCAGTGTCACAACATTCTTGTGGAAACTGATAGAAAAAGAGAAAAAATAAATCCCAAAAAGTGGTCAAATGGCCAGTGGTCAAAAGGGAGAAAGAGAGAGAGAGAGATAGGAGTTCAAAAAAGAGGAAGTAGATGTGCCCAACTCTGTGATGTAAGGGCATTGGGGGTAATCTATTGCAAAAGGCAATACATTTAGAATAGGCAGAGAGAGAGAGAGAGAGAGAGAGAGAGAGAGAGAGAGAAGGACGCACAGGAAAACATTTGAATTGATCTAAAAAACAGCATTTCTCAAAAGAAGCCCCAATGCAGGGGAGCTGGAAGATATTTCAATCGACAAATTGAAATATCTTTCTTCTTCCTCCTCCCCTTCTTTCTCCTTTCCTGCGTTTCGATTTAACTTTTCAATCTCATTGCGCTTTTTAGTTCGAGCATCTGCTGCTGCTGCTGCTGCAGTTGATAGATCAGAAAGATCAGAAAGATAGATCGTCGACTAGATTGAGCGCGGGCTGCTGCTGCTGCTGCTGCTGCTCTCATTCGGAGGTTTTCTAGAAAAAAAGAAGCACAAAAAGAAGAAGAAACAGAAGAAGTAGAATTGAGTAGCTCAAGAGAAACGTCTCAAGAGAGCTCTAGCTTTTTTGAACCAGTGAAGAAAAAAGTCGCAAAAAAGTGGGAAAAAGAACCAAGATTGCCAACAGCTTTTTTCATCTCTGTTTTTTGTTTTGTAGAAACAGCCTCACTCTAAAAACAATTCCTATTTCTATTATTAGTTTCCCCCTTTTCTTTGTGTCTAAAAATTTGCTGTGTGCAATTTAATTAAGANTCCTATTTCTATTATTAGTTTCCCCCTTTTCTTTGTGTCTAAAAATTTGCTGTGTGCAATTTAATTAAGATAACAACTGCTGTTGCTGTTGTTTTTGCAGTGTGTGTGTGTGTGTGTGTGTATGTTCAACAAAAAAAAGAGCAGTAATAGAAACGAAAAACATGAACATCAAGTAAATAGTAGAGTGGAAACAAAGGATGGTGAGCAAAGCTAAATAAAAAAAGAAATAAAGAAATCGAGCTAGCAAACATCAACAGCAGCAGCAGCAGCAGCTGCGAAATAAAAGGTCAACAAAGAAGGAAAAGTGATCAGCACAGCACTACCACTACCATCACCATCACCACATCATCAGATCAGGAGATGATGATGACGATGATGACCGGAGATCCTCAGAGAAGAAAAAGACAAGAGAAGGAATTAAACTAACTGCGGCAATTGTTAGTGGTGAGAAAGAGGAGAAGAGGAGAAGAGACCGTTTCATTCATTCATTCATCCTTGGCTGCAGAAGAAGAGTGAAACGCACTTTTAATAAAAAATTAATCAAACAGAAGTGAAAGTGGGGCAATTTAGATAAAAGACTTTGTGGCCAGCTCTCTTTTCTCTTTTTCAGTCTCCCAGTTCTCAGTTTCACTTTAGCGGCATGTTCGGGGAGCGCTGTTGATGCTGATGCCTCTCTCAAAGTGAATGAGAGAAATAACAAGCACACATTACACGCAATAGCATCAGATGATGTGAGAGAACCACGAGAATAAATAGGAAAAGTTAAAGTTGAGATGAGATGAGGGGGGGGGAGAAGAAGAAGAAGAAGAAGAAGAATCGCTAAGGCTAAGTAGCAATTGCCGTTGCTGCTGCTGCTGAAAACTACTGCGCGCACCACTAATAAAATGAGAGCCGGGCAAAACCGCAACAGCAGCAGCGGCAAC
>NW_016206142.1:0-2140 GCF_001687245.7 Rhagoletis zephyria
ACACTCGCTGAAACCGCATTTAAAAGTAAAAAAAATTTGTTATTTTTATTCGATATTAAGCCTAGAAGTTTCTAAAGCTATATTGTAATGATTCTGAAGTTAAACGTGGAAATATCATTCGACATTTGAAGTTTGGTATAAAATTGTTATAACTTGGCTCTCAGAGGGCCTGGAGACTTCTACCTTGGCTCAAATTAAAGGTCCTGAATTGCCCTAAAGCCCACTTATTGCTCGATGGATATAAAATTGTGTGAAGGACCCACACAGTACTTTAAAAGATATTTAAATCTTTTTGTTTTGGAATAAATCCGGTGGATTTTTTCGTAGAATACTATTTTTGCCCAATTTTTTTAAGGTCAAGGAATTTTTTTTGGNGACCAATTCGCATGCAGTGTTCAAAAAGATATTTTAAAAAGCTGTGCATATTTTTCAGATATGAGTTCAGCGACAAAATCTATTAGGAATGACCAACTTTATATAAAAAAAAAATATCAATTAGCACGAAATTGTTCCGGAAGTAGAATCACAATACCAAGAGTGTATTTGAAATTCTTAACCAAACTCGAATTTCTCGACCGACTCGGGTTTGGGGAATTTTCAACGGTGAACCCCTTTCTAATTCCCAACCTACAATTAATTTGTCGAAAACAAGCGACCATTTATTCAAGTTTAGAAGATCTAAATCATAGTTTCCCACCGATGAAATTTATTGCCTGCAGCCAATTGCTATACTTTTTCTAAAAAAATTGCCTGCTAAGTGTACAACTGGTAGCTTTGAAATTAACTACAAATCGAGTTTGCAAACCTTTTCACAATCGTCAGCGCTTAGAGTTTTACTGTATTGGGCTTCTATCGCATTTCTAAGTGCACTGCGCCTATTTCCTTTGGTTTCCCAGTACCAAACCTCAAACAACTCGAAAATTTTTAAAGGTTTAATTAGTGGTGACATACCCACAACGTCATAGCCATAACCATTGCCATAACCGTAACCACATTAACTATCATCGATTATAGGTATCATAAACATAAGGAGCGGGCCATGAAAGGGCAACAGTTTTTGTAGAAAAGAAAACGCCATAAATTCTTAAAACTCAACAGCAGATCATAATGAAATATGTATATCAAATTAAAGGTACTACTTGTGCTTTCCGAGTAATTTAAATTTCTTTTACATTATACATTAAATTTTGTTAAAAAATGTTATTTTATGAGCCCGCATAGTGCTTGAACAAGGGGCGGCGGGAGACGTGGGTATGGTAATTACCCACCTGAAAATTTCTTAGAAGAAAAAAAAATAATAATAATAATCCAATTTACTTTATTGTGCAACAAACTCTTAACAATACTAGTTAAAGCAATCCTCTATTTACAGCGCTTTACAATAGAGGCATTTCATGTCACCGCGGCCACCTCTGTGCGCGACCTCTAAGAATTTGGATGAAAGTTGAAGAGATTGAAGGTCTAGGTGACATGAATATACGTGCGGCATACTTTATGACGTCTATTTACACGGGACTTAAATTTTAAGAAAACGTCATACATACCTTTCTTTAAAGTGCTGTATCTTGGAAACCTTTTAACGAAACTTAATGAAAAAAAATGTATTTCTTCCATCTTATTATGGGCTTTAATTGTGCACTTCTTACATTAATTTGCAACGTATAAAACACACAAAAAAAATTATTAAGCAAACATTTTTCTATTTGATTTTTTTGTTTTTGATCATAGCATTTAGGTGGAACACGTCATGTTTGTTATCCCACTTTTTGATGAAAACTCATCCAGTATAACGTCGTTTGCTGACGAAGCGGAGGCAGTGCAAGATGGTAAGAGGCGTAAGCGAACTATAGCGAGTGAGTACCAATGGACATATTTAGAGTGGATTTTTTAATTTAAAGAAAAATTCTTGTGCTTTAAAGGTTAGTTACTTCTAGCTGAATGCATCTGTAAATCGTTCTGCGGTCATAATCTACTGGGCAAATTTTGTTACCTTTAGCTTTTGATGTTAAACGAACAACAGACGTGTTCAGATATAGGTAAAAAAAGAAGGAAAAGACTTATGTCACGTGTCTTGGGAATCGATGTTTCTGACTCATATATTTGTTTTATGTAATGTGTTTGAGAATAAACTTTTTTGTTT
>NW_016206143.1:0-426 GCF_001687245.7 Rhagoletis zephyria
ATCAGATCTTCCTGATTTGGCTTTTAATGTGCAATTGCAAACATTACAAGTAGTCTAGTAACCTCAAGTGTTTACACAACCAGCCTTTGCCTTTGTCTAAGAATCCAAAAAAAAAATGCGCGTACACTTGGTTTGCATCAAATTTAAGTAATTTGTTTCCAANTTTACACAACCAGCCTTTGCCTTTGTCTAAGAATCCAAAAAAAAAATGCGCGTACACTTGGTTTGCATCAAATTTAAGTAATTTGTTTCCAATGAATAAATATCTTTTGAAGCAGCTGCTGCAAAACACAAAGCTTGTAAAGATTTACTAAGCAAATAATTCAAAACCAGTTGTAGTGTCAAGATTTAGTAACATAGAAAAATTACTGGGAAGTTAAAAAACGTAATTTTTTACACAAACTAGTAATTTTTAGCAAAAAAAAA
>NW_016206143.1:529-2140 GCF_001687245.7 Rhagoletis zephyria
AAAAAAAAAAAAAAAAAAAAAAAAAAAAAATATTCCGACGAACTGATAACCTCCTCCTTTTTTGGAAGTCGGTTAAAAACGTTCAAATTACGTTAAAAACGTCAACCTGGCAACGCTGGGTAGCGCGCCGCGAGAACGCGGACCGCCGTTATGCACTTTTAAAGCCGTATACTATGTATGTACAGTTAGAAGTGTAGAGCAATAACAATACAATGGATTTCACCTCGCTATCGAAAAGGTAACACTATTGTCTATGGACGATAAGAAACAGTGTCCATGGACGTTATTTCGGGGTGACGGGCAATAATGTCAATGGAATTAACACTATGCTCACTGACATTAATACACAAGTGAAAAGTCAAAAAGACAAAAATGTATTTTTGTGGAGTTCTCAATGGCTGTAAAGTCACAAGCGCTTGGTTACAAATATTACAGCAATAAACGATTCAATTTTAGTCAGTGATTAAGTTTGTTTTGTTGTTTTTCTATCGATATTTTGATTCGTTAAAAGGCAAAACAAACCTAATACTTTATACATCGAGCAAATGTTCAGACAGACATGCATGCTTGTGCACATATGTATGTATGTATATATGTACATGCATAAATACATTTAATTATTTAAGTAGATAAATGTTCTTATATGAATGCATATATGTACATATATTCATGCGCACATTTATATCTAAAACAAGCAGTCGGCCTTATTGAATACTTCACACTTCCTGTTAATTAATTGATGTTGCCACGTACGCCAAGCGTTGCTTATGTTCACATTGTAAAAACAAAAACACATTTAAAACACAAATTCGAAATTCGTATATGTATTTTCAGACTACGTGAATTTATGAAAATCTAAGTATGTAAACGATAGTGATTTCAATAGTTTGAGTGATTGCATCCGTTCAGAGCTCCAAACGTGCATCAAGTCAAAAATCCTTTACAAACTCTCGGTAGCAGTGATGGAAAAGTACCTACGTACAATTGTACTTTTTCAACACTTTTCCTTTCCGAAGTTCTTCGGTTTGCAGAGTTCAGCGTTAAAGCCAACGATACCAATGTTATCCTGCATAAGCCTTTAGCACTCTCAGCAGCGGATGGCGCCCAACGCAGCTAAATCAGAATTTTCGCGACATTTAATGACACCGCACGGACCAAAACCAGAGTAACCATTACTTGTATGGGGCTAGGAGCATATAAATGATACGGAAGAATGCTGAAAATAACATAACCACAGTTGGCAAGTGACAAGCTGATAGACGGTAAAAAGTTTATTCGGTCAAGGCTCTACTTTTTCATAGTAGTAGTAGTAGTAGTAGGAGATATAGTAGATATAGATAGTATATAAGTTATACATATGGTATACGTAGAATGTAAAAATGAATACATATCTATGTGCATCACCAAAAAAAGTTGCGGTTTTTCCGCCGGGATTACAAAATTTATTATATCCTAAGGCGTTCACCAAAATATTTGGGAAAAATATTAAGATTTAAGTGAGCTGGGCCGATTCGAAAATACCTCAAAAATGGAGTATTTTATGAATAAAAATAGTTTCGTAGGGAACTTTTTGAAAAAAGTCCCCTCAGATGACAAAACAGATTAAGCTTA
>NW_016206145.1:0-2140 GCF_001687245.7 Rhagoletis zephyria
CCTGCAATGGAAAGGCAGTTCCAAACGTGAACCTGCTCAAGAACTGGACAGCACTGGGGCGGGAGAATGAGGCGCTGAAGGTGAGGACTCATTTTGAACCAGTTTACGTTTGCCCTAAATGTTCACTTCACACCGTTTTTTCACTGACACTGAAATCATCCTCATCCTCATCCTCACTTTGATCACCACTTTGCAGGCAGAGCAAAGTCGCCTGAGGGAAGAACTGGAGCAGCTCCGAAAGAATGCGCGGAGCCGTCGCTTCTACTGGTGTACGGACTCAAAGCTAAAGGACGCCTTGGAGGAGGTTTGTTTTGTAGCAGCACCTTTTTAAGCCTTTTGATTTCTAAAACTAGTAGTAGTAACTAACAACACACACACACATATTGTTTAAAACTACCACTTCACTCTACAGCTAAGCAAGAAGGCGGCGTATGAGAAGGCGGTGCTCGAGAGGAGGCTAGATTCGAAAACATACCAATACCGTAAATACGAGGACTACATAAGAAGTCTGGAGCGGGATTTACATTGGCTCGAGAGAAAGGAGCGCCAAATGGAGGAGATGGAGGAGGAGAAGGCGAGAAAGGAGGAGAAGGCGAGGTCTACTAGAGAAAACTAATCTCGGACTTGATCGATTTCGCCATCGTTTATTTACAAAAATAAAACTGTTTGATTGTACAATAATTAAGACCAAGACCTAGTAAATCAAAACCCTTCTCCTCTTTTCCTCAGTGACCAAGCGTCGGCTCCCACAGCTTGAAGGTCCGATCAAAGGAGCAGCTGGCGATGTAGCCGCCACCGCCGGAGCTCATATCCACGCCCATCACTTTCCCGTCATGTCCCGCCAGCGTCTTGATCGGCGTCCAAGCCGGCGACGCCCACAGCTTTACGGTGGCGTCGTAGGAGGCGGAGGCGATGTAGGCGCCGCCGGCGGTGTTGCGGTCGAAGCGCACCCGACTGACCACGTTGGTATGCGCGGCGATGGTGTACTCCAGCTTACGTTGGCGAATGTTCCAAATCTTGACGGTGTTGTCCTCGCTTCCCGTCACCAGCTGGTAGCCATTCGGGCTGAAGTCTACTGAGATGATGCCCTGGGAAAACCAAGTCAAAGATTAGAAAAACCAAAACAAAACACCGAGACCTAGGTGGAAATAGAAATCGAACTCTGTAAACCGCCTACCTTGAGATGCCCCTCCATGAACATGATACACCGCCCGGTCCTCAGGTCCCAGACCCGGCCANCGCACCCGACTGACCACGTTGGTATGCGCGGCGATGGTGTACTCCAGCTTGCGCTGGCGAATGTTCCAAATCTTGACGGTGTTGTCCTCGCTTCCCGTCACCAGTTGGTAGCCATTTGGGCTGAAGTCCACAGAGATGATGCCCTGAGAAAGACAAAGATTAGAAAAACCAAAACAAAACACCGAGACCTAGGTGGAAATAGAAATCGAACTCTGTAAGCCGCCTACCTTGAGATGTCCCTCCATGAACATGATACACCGCCCGGTCCTCAGGTCCCAGACCCGGCCGAAGGAGTCCCGACCCGCAGAGGCTGCCAGCGACCCGTCCCCCTGGAAGGCGACATCGTGGACGCCCTTGGAGTGGCCCTCCTGGTGGAGGAGCTCCTCGGGGCCGCCGCCGGCGCCCAGGTCCCACAGGCGCCAGCTGTGGTCGTAGCAGGCGGTGGCGAGGAGGGTGCCCGCCGGGTGGAAGGCCACCGAGGCGACTCGGTGCGGGGCGTGACCGGTTAGGGAGTGCAGCGGCTCTTCAGTCTCTCCCTCCAGGGCCCATAGAAAGACGGAGCCGTCGACGCCGCAGCTGGCGAGGTTCACCGCCTGTGGATCCTGGGAAAGGGTGGCCTGCGGATGCCAGGTGACCTTGTCGGCGTTGACGTTGTGCGCTCGGAGCGTCCGCCGGTGCTCCAGCGAGGGCACCGCCCAGAGCTTGCAGAGGCCAGACCAGGAACTGGTGGCGATGAGCTGCCCGTCCGGTGAGAAGCAGACCGAACTGACCGGCCGCTGGTCGCCCACCTGCGAGCAGCCAATCTCCATAGTTCGCAGGCGCTTGTAAAGCTCCTGCGTCGTCCCCTCCCTTACCTCCAGCGGAAGGTCGCGGTAGCTCCTGGCCTCGGCCAGCCGCTGAG
>NW_016206146.1:0-2140 GCF_001687245.7 Rhagoletis zephyria
GTCGATGGAGTCCTTCGGAATTTGTTTACAGATACTCTCCTGGAGTCCTGGAGTCACACGTACACATTTGTTTACATCAGTTTTCGCATAGTGCTCTTAAGAAAATGATACAAACTTTGTTCTACGTACTGACAAATTAATTTCATTGCTGAACGTCAGGTGAATGGTCAAATGGCTGACACTGTTCTTGCAGGGNGTACACATTTGTTTACATCAGTTTTCGCATAGTGCTCTTAAGAAAATGATACAAACTTTGTTCTACGTACTGACAAATTAATTTCATTGCTGAACGTCAGGTGAATGGTCAAATGGCTGACACTGTTCTTGCAGGGTAGTGCGCTATGGGTAAAACTAAGATTATATTTGTGCAACGTAATTAATCATCTTTATTACCTTAGAACAGATATATATATAAAATATTGGTGTTGGTGGAGTCCTCAGTGAATAAATGGAAAACAACTTTTTTTTTAATCGGTTTTATTTAGCTTGCCCTGTTTGTTTCTTCTTGGCTAAAATCTAGTAATTACGAAAAGAAAACAAATTTAAGGAATTTAAAGAATCGTGAGTCTGTATAACACATAAGTGTAGTATAATCAATGTATTCTTGAAGTTTCGGACGTTTTTATTGATCCTAGAAAATTATATTGACCACGAAAGAGAAGAAAACATTTTCATACGTGTTATTCCTATGGGGAAATGAACGATCGATGCGGCACGTCTTAGAATTATCGTAGAGGCGAGATCCATTACTAAACCGACTAAATTCAGGAGAAGGACTTTTATCACTTCGACAGAGAAGTGATGCCTGCTGAGCTAACTGCCAATTTTTGTTATGAGGCGGTAAGTCCACCTGCCCTTTGTTATTCTGTCCCACAGTATCTGTCACTGTGCTTCAGTGCGTTCGTTTGCTGCGGTTTTAACTGCGCTGATCGTACTACGCTTGCTAATACTTGCCTAGACTGCTGTCTTGGTCCTCCGATGGTCGCCATTAGTCTAGACAGGGCTGATGTTGCCGTCGCTGCTTTCTTGTTGGCGTATTCCAAAAGATTCCGGAAGCAAATGCGGTGATCCACCAGGACGCCGAGGTACTTTACGTATGGCTTGGACTCGATGATGCTATCACCTACTCTAATCTCTACTATTTCCAACTTCGGATTTTTACGAGCCCTCAATGAAATGTGTAATTAATGGAAATTAGGAACTACAAGAAACACATGATTTCTGTCATATCAATCGGATTAGTGCCAAATTTTTGTCTTTTTGTTAAGAGATCACCAAAATAGGTTTTGTAATTTGCTGTTTTGTTTTGCAGTAGCAACTTTTACTGAAAACTCGATTTTAATCGATATTTATCAACATTTTTTGTAAAGATGTCGAAGTTGTGAAAATAGATTTTTTTGCTGCTCTAGTGATGACACAGAACTTCAAATGTCACGGGAGACCCGCAAAACACTAGCACAACTTCTGTCTAGCCACTGCAGCAGACTAAATTCTTACCTGAACGGACTAGACCACGACGTACGCACATATGTCCGGCATGCTGAGAGTCTCCGCATGTCACGAAACACCTCTTACATTCGCACACAACCCAACTTAGTTAAGACCACTCTCCCTCTGCTCCAACCGTCGTAGTGGCACCCAAGCGGATCGAGACAGAGCTAAATAATCCGCAACAACAATGTGAATAGGCGAGCTATTTTGAGCTCCGACAAATCGCACTAGCATTAATTAGGAAGCCATAAATTAAACAAACTCATTATTCTCGGCATAATCTAATAAGAGCAAGTGGAATTTTATTTCGCCTTACATTTGACAAGTATCTATCTTAGCGTTGATTAACGGGTTTTCAAACTGTGAAATGTTTTAAAAAATACATATTGTAATCAAAATAAATGCATTTCTGAATTTGTGCGACAAAAACTGGAAGAATTGCAGATTGATGATTTTAAAATTTATACATATGTATGTATGTGTTGTATATATGAATGTAGCTTCTAAAATTAACATTTAATATTAAAATACGTTTATAACATATTAAAAGGCACTGCTGTGTACCATCCTCTAATAGTACTAATTATTACAAAGCGTTGTTCGCACTAAAATTTTCAATTAAAACTGAACTTAAAACTTGACAAACCAA
>NW_016206147.1:0-970 GCF_001687245.7 Rhagoletis zephyria
AGTAAAATGGTTGGTGGCGAGCGAAGCGAGCGTAACTGAGCCCTTGTATCATTTTAATTTATAAACAAAAGCAATTTTTTACAAAAAACTTTTACTTCATTAAAAAATATAACAACATTAAAGTCAAAATGCATTTTAAATCAAAATTTTTGATTACAACTAAGTAAAAACCTTTATTTTTATAAATTGTTTTTTATATCTGTATCTCTGTTTGCTTGTTTTATCATTTTTTGTTATCAACAAACAGTCATTTTCTTGTAACTCAGTTCTAACTAATTTTTTGTTACTATTTGTAACACTTATTTTCTAAAACCTTTTTAATGCAAATAAATTGTTTTCTAAATCTTTTACATTAGTGTTATTCTTCAATACATAATTAAAATTGTTTTTGAAACTTACTTATTTAAAAATTTAAAATGGAGCCAAATGATGAAATTTCTAAAAATATTCAACGGTTTTTATTATACAGTTTAATTTGGAGTTGTTCAATTGGATATTACAATTTGATTAAATATGACCGTCAGGAATATAAAACTTATTTTGCTAAAGCGTTATTAAACGTTTTAAGTGGGTTAATTTGGGTTATTTCATTTTCAATTTATATGTTTCAAATTTTAAATTCAAGTTTTGATCTTGAAAAAGAGTCAAAAGAACTTAAAATACATAAATACATAATTTTTGGATTTTATTTTATTTATATAACTTTTTTATGTAGTTTTCTTTTTATCACTTTGTTATTTTTCTTTATACTTTTAATTGGTCGCATTTTTCTGGATATTTTTGCAAATTATTTTTTCATTGAAGATGTTTTTTATCTTTTTAATTATTTTAAAAGTAAGCAATTATTTTTAATGTTCACAGTTATATAATAATTTTTAAAATATTTTTCTAGAAAAAAGATTATCTTTATTGAAAAGTGTTTCAAAAACAAATCAATATGAGCGATTTATTGAAAAAAACACAAGCGCAA
>NW_016206147.1:980-1473 GCF_001687245.7 Rhagoletis zephyria
CGCAATTATATTAGGTCAACCAGTTTTAATCGCAGTTGAAATAATAAACGTTGACTTAAACTCCTCTTTTGTTAAAAGGTTTTTATCTTTTAAATTTACTAAATTTACACAAGCATGGAAATTAGCAAAAAAAGAAGTGTTAAATAATAAAGAAAAACTAAACAAATGCATTAGCATTTATGGGAAAGAAAACGTAATTGCAGCGTTTGCTTATTCTAGCGAAGAGTTTCCAATTTACAAAATTTTAAACAAATCAATCAGAGACCTTCAAACAATTTTGGGAAGTGAAATTGNGGAAG
Organism: Rhagoletis zephyria; assembly: GCF_001687245.7. Classification (NCBI taxonomy): domain Eukaryota; kingdom Metazoa; phylum Arthropoda; class Insecta; order Diptera; family Tephritidae; genus Rhagoletis; species Rhagoletis zephyria. Next base: position 1,280 of record NW_016206147.1, read on the forward strand.
TGAAATTGAATTAAAAAATGATTTAAATTTTTGGTCTTACATACTAACACTCACAAGCCTAGCTCAATCGTTAATTTTTTGTCCATTAATAGCTCATCTAAACGACTTGCAGTTAAAGGCTTCTTATCTACCTGAAAACGTTTTTTTCTACAGAGGATGCAGCGTTCCGTTTGCTGCTCAAGTAGGAAAAGTAG
>NW_016206147.1:1570-1760 GCF_001687245.7 Rhagoletis zephyria
AGCGACTACACATCAACTTCAACTGACTATCATGTTGCAAAACAGTTTACACAAAATTGTGGCACGTTGCTTAAGTTTACCGGCATGATAAACGGCGTTCCACTGGGAGAAATGTCATACTACCCCAATGAAAATGAAGTGCTGCTTTATCCACTTCAATCCTTTAAGGTCACGGAAATTGTTCAAAATG
>NW_016206147.1:1957-2140 GCF_001687245.7 Rhagoletis zephyria
CGCCCACTCCATTGCAAAACAGCACAGAACAGTTGCCAGATTGTCACATTTTATCAGTTACAAAACGAGTGCATATGGACAGACCAAGTTTCAAAAAATTTTTACTAATACCAAATCTTCAAACTTTGATTGATTTATGCAAACAAAATAAGGACTTGTTCATAAAAGGTTGCCTCATTAGGT
>NW_016206148.1:0-2140 GCF_001687245.7 Rhagoletis zephyria
CTAGGGGTGTATGTATGAAAAATTGTGTTATAAAATTTTTGAATGAATACTCATTCATTCTGCTCAGTGTACCTACTTTATTCAACAATAACGCGTCATCAACCTAGGGCTGCGACATCGAAATCGATGTTTGTAAAACATCGATGTTTTGAGACAACATCGAGTGTTTGGAACATCGATTTTTGCTACCCGATGTTTTATCGACATCGATTTTTTGCTTCGATGTTTTTCTTCGATGTTCGGCTTATTTACAACCAACTTCCAGCAATTGACCAACTGGTTCGCCGATAAATCAATGCGTGTGTAGGGCCTTTGGGTCATCAAATTTGAAATTTGTACTTCCTTTTCAACTAGCCTTTGTTTTAAGACTTCTATCTCTTCCTTATATTTGCGCTTCCTAGGAGACTCTTCGCTAAGATGTCCCTCTGTTTGTGTCCCTTGGCTAACTACCCCAAACGTTGAATTTCCTAAAGAAGAACAAGTTGGATGTTCACGAAAAGGGTGTANCTATCTCTTCCTTATATTTGCGCTTCCTAGGAGACTCTTCGCTAAGATGTCCCTCTGTTTGTGTCCCTTGGCTAACTACCCCAAACGTTGAATTTCCTAAAGAAGAACAAGTTGGATGTTCACGAAAAGGGTGTAGAAGAGCCTCCTCTTCTCCCATTCGGGTTGAAAAAACTACTGGGGTGACTTGTTCACTTATATCTGATTGGGACAAGCTTTCTAACACTAATCCTACTGTGGGTGCGCGCAAATTCATATCGGGGATAGCCCCTTTTGATAGTTTTCTGACATTCCGATATTTCGGAGAAAAATGCTTCTGGCACGCATACAGCTCCTTGGCCTTTGTGTTAACGTCCACTCCAAGGAGCCTCATCCATTCCAAGCCCCTATTAAATAATTAAAAGCAGTTAGTCTCTTGATCTTAATTATATATGTCTATAAAAATTAGTGAAATGAAAATAATAAAAATTATAAAAAATGCAAATAAATAAAATAAAATAAATAAAAAATATGAAATGAAATAAAAATATTGATATGCCAAATGCCAAACTCTAATGTCGAATTTCCACAAGGCATTGAAATGAAAAAAAAGTGGAGGCATTTAAAAATGCCACGTGGAAATTAATTTAATTACTACTATTTCAACTTTGTCACTACAATTTTCGGCAATTAATGGCTAGTGGAAATTCAGCAAAAAGCTAAGAAATAAATTTGGATTTGAAAAAAAACCATTATTTAAATAAAAACAAATGATACTTTAAATAAAAATAATTACGATTTAAATAACCAAACTATGATTTAAATAAAAATGTGATGAGCGAAACAATATACCGATACCATTTGAAAAAAATTCTTTACCAACCTTTTCTTTTATAAATCGTTGTTGCCAACGTTCTGATACTCGTTAAAGTATTTTAATGTTTTTAACACTTTATTGAATACATTCTTAACCTTGGTAACATTAGTTTAGTTAACTATTATTAGTACATAATTATGTTTATTTTCTTACTAATTGTAGTTTGTTATGTAATTTTATGTTTAACGTCTTATGGCATTATTCATAAAAAATTAAGTTTCTTTAAAATATGTTTATAAATTGAAAAATACATGAAAACGTCAATTTATAAAACTCTTTAAACCTACTTTATTTTTTTATGAATAAGGCCATAAGCCTAATTACTAGAAGGTAGCTGAAAACCTAAGTACATGCATACATGCATGTATATGAAAATACCGATTTTATAATTAAACACTGTAACTTAAAAAAAACTTAAATCTACGACTTATTACTAGTAAGCAGCTGAAAACCGAAGTACATAATAATATATTTTGCTGCTTTTACACTAAATTTAACTCCACGCATACTAATTAAAATTAATTAGATACAAAGAGGAATTAACAGCACGTACCATCTTAGCTATCTTATTAAAAGGTTAAAGCTATTAAAAATACAATAAAGGCGCGATGTTAAAATTATTAATTAAATATAGGTCCACGAAACCGGTTTGATGTGAAAATTTTCGATCATTTACTTCCCGTATCATTCTTGGTCAATAAGCCTGCCGATGATTAAAGTTTTCACAAATAAAAAAAACATTGAAACGCAATGTGTGCTACATTATAGCAGATTTGCTAT
>NW_016206149.1:0-2140 GCF_001687245.7 Rhagoletis zephyria
CACAGCATCAGCGGCAGCAGCAATATATATGAAAAGCAACAACAACTTAAACAACTACAGCATCCCACAGTTCCGCAGACATTAAGCACTTGACATACACAAACAACAATCATTGAAGACAGTTGGGTGATGAATTCAAAGGACACGTAAGGATGTGTGTGTGTGTGTGTGTATGTTTGCAAGCGTTGAGGGGGTGAACAGTGCAATTCCTGCTGCTTTCCGCAAGCACGTTAAGGACTTTGCGTCTGTAGAAAGTAGGAGTGGGGAGTATTGAAGACGTTTGCGGAGTAAAGCGAAAGTTGAAGGAAGGGGAAGGCGTAAAAAAAGGCAAAGAGTGCCGAACGAAAGCAACAACTCCAGCAAATGAGCTTAAAATGTTTCAAGCAAAAATGAAACTAGTGAATTGAATTCGTGTTGTGCATAGCTACACTTACACACTCTCATATTTGTGCTAACCCTACAGGAAATGTTATCTGACTATAAGCTAACTTTAAGTTGATTAGGAAGGAGCTANCAAATTTTCTTTGATGAAAGCTAAATCTATATTTTTATGGCGATGGCCGCGAAATAGTCAAGGGTGGTTTACCTCTGCATTTGATGTAATTAGCTTGTAACTTACTACTTTTGGACATGAAATATCAATAGGAAAAACAAAATATTTTTTATTTTTATTTACTTTATTATTTCATATTTGTTTCATTTTCATTTTGTTTGCGAGAAAATAGTGAGGTCCGCGGTTCAATCCCTGGCGCAGGGAGAAGTTTTGGTTATTATATTTTGTTTTTAATTAATTTTTTTTTTTTAATAAACTTATTTATTTATAATTTGTTTAGTAGACTTTATTATTAAGCTTTTTTATTGTGTTTTTAAATTTAATAAAAAAATGCTTTTATTAATTTCTTGTTTTATGCATGTTTTTTCTGCAATAAATTATTAGGTTTTAAAATTTATTATGTATTTATATTTATGTAAATTGAAATATGTAATTATATTGACTTACGTTGAATTAATTTAAACTTTTTTAACCACCTCTAAGCGGACACGAACCTGCGATCTCAGCACCATAACCGTCTGTCTTCACGCGACGCCACAGCCGACATTTGTAAGACAAGCAATTAATTGCGTTTTATGTTTGGTTTTGGCTATTCATCGCTGAACGTTTAAGTTCTTCGAAATTGTCGAGCTGCCAGGCCATCGCTTTAGCACATTCTAGTTAAGGAACTGATATTTTTACTGACGGGTTTGGCCATTCACTGCAGGGTACTTCTAACTTACACAAAGAAGTATTAGTAAATATGCTTGAGCATGAATGCAGACAAAGAAGTTGTCACGTCAAGCGTTCAAAAGTGCTTAAAATGAAAATCATACGCACACCCATGAAGATTTGTTTTTTCCGCAGCAGCCTGGCGTGACAGCTTGTCAGAAGGAGCGAACGGCACACAGTGGGACGCCCCTATATTAGCTGCGGTCAAAAGAAGTAATCGTACTACAAATGCCCTGAAATTTCGCGTTTGCTCTATTCTGTACTTAGCAATGAAAAAAATGTGGAAAATAGTAAAAGCATTGCCATGCCCGCAGCTCTTGTTTGCGTAAATGGTATATTTTATCAGATCTTAATGAAATACATAGTATATACTTGATTTAACCAGAAAAGCATACATACGAAAGAACATCAAAATCGGTTCGTATTATCGTCCGCTCTTTGACTCTAAAATTTTCTAATTTGGAAGATAATATCTAAAGAATTGCGCACTATGAAGCCCACCTACCACAGAACTTTTTTGGCTCCAAGCACTAAATTTTATGAATTTTGGAGAAAATTAACCAGCAAATTTTTGTTTTGTTGCTAAAGCAAATCCTGTTTCTTCTGACAAACCGAAAATATTGACAACACCTGCATACTAAATTATGTGCATGGTATATATTTGCACTGAAATCTTCAATTCGACTTGGAATTTATGTAACAAAAGCTGAGCTAAGGAAAGCAGGACTTTATATCGAAAACAGATTTCGTACACAGAAGCGTCCATTTGTCCGCTGATTGCTGAATTTGAATAATAGTAAATTCGCGAGTCATAAATTCGTACTTTGTGGTCATATCAGAGTGATTTCCTTCAACTATACAATAAATATTCAATAG
>NW_016206150.1:0-2140 GCF_001687245.7 Rhagoletis zephyria
CAGCAAATTGCCGCCCCAAATGAGCTCCAGGTAGCCACCCTTGGCATTTTCGAGCACCATTAGCACTACCTAACTCTGCCATTATATTAAACATTAAACATAAATGAGATTCTTGGCGGCGACGGCGACAAAGTCATCAGCGGGGCAAAAGTGAAAGTAAATCAAGCGGTCGGCAGGTGAAAAAATTACAAGAAAAAGGCAACAAATAATAGTTTTTAAGTTTGTCAGGAGAAAGAGAGGCTTCTTAGATTTATGCCACTGCTTTAGCTGGGGGCGGCAGTGCCACCAACCCTACCAGCACCTCACCTCACCTCTACAACAGATTTCCCCTTTTGCTAAAGTATGAGTGTGTGTGTGTCTGTCTGCTGAATCGCCTCCATCTTCAGGAGAGCTCTGTCGCCGTCGCCGCCGCCAAAAACGACCACTGGACAGCATTAACACTAAGCAGAGTTAGCACTGCTTCAACTTCTACCACCACCACCACGAGTAATTCAAGCTCTCTCCCTCTTTGACTTGAGGCAAGGGAAGGAACCACCACCACCATCACCACTGAACAGCAGCAAACAAAAGAAGACAACGAGTGAAAAGAAGCAAAAGAAGAGGAGGAGGAGGATGAAGAAGTGGCATCAGCATGGCAGAGAGAGGGATGGGGGCACAGGCAGCAGCAAAGCAGTGCACACCTTGCCAACGATGAAATGGTGATGGGAACACGAGCATAGGCAGACAAAAAGAGAGAGAGAGAGAGAAAGGCTCGAAAAGCACACCACCGCCACTACCGCTGCCATTACCAACGACAGTGACAGCAGCGAAATCGCAGCAGCAACCGAAGCTCACAAGTGTGCCCCTTCAGTGAAGTGAACAGCGTGTGAGAAGCTCCCTTCTTCTTCATTATCACCACCATTGCCACTAAAGAAGAAGAAGAAGAAGAAGAAAACGAAGAGGATTTTCTCGCACATCTTTCATTTCTCGGTGTTGCACATTTCACCACCACTACCGCCACCACTTACTCAACAGTAGAGGAGACACCACTCAGCAGCACTTTAAACAGTTAGTCGAACAGCAATCTCTCTCAGCTATCTGTCTTTTCCTACCTTTTTCCTGCTGATCAGTGTCAGTTCACTGGCCACTTCCGAAGCACTGAAGCTGTTGCAGCCAACCGTTGCCGGTGGTGACTCATCTCCTCCTGAAAAGGTTTAAGCATTTTGGTATTGCCTCAAATACCACCACCACCATCAGTCGCACCACTTGTTGACTCAGAGAGACGGTTTGTCGAATATCATTTTTGCGCAATTTAACATCCTCTTCGGCTCATTACGCTAGTGACCACCGCCCGCACGTGAACATTGCTCACATTTCCTCGCTTCTCTTTTTTCAACTTTTTCGAGCACGCTGATCACACTGTGTGTCAAACACACTGGCACCGACACAGCCTAGTTTAACTGCCCGACACTAATACTGCTGTTGCCACTACTACTGCTGCAGCACTAGTTCTTTTAAGTCTCCGGTTTTTGGTAATTTTTTTTTGTTTCTTTTCGCTCAATCGTTAGCACACACGGCGTGTTGATCACCGTCATTATTTGCCAGCTTTTGCCGTTGTCGTTGTCGGTGTGTTGTTGCTGTTGTTAATCCTCTCTCGCTGAACTTGTCAAACGGCAACATTGACGCCAATACATCATCATCATCATCGACATCATCATCGCCATTACAGTGCTTGTTTATTGCCGCTTTTTTCCTGTTTATGAGTCTGAAGTCAAGAGCAGGCAAGCAGCCAGGCAACAGCCCTACAAACTACTCATCTTTCACAGTGCTCGAGACTTTGTGTTTGATTTTCTGGCGTGACTCGGTTTTCAGTTAAAGCCCACAAAAAATCTGTCGTTTCAAAAGCCGGCCGTGAAAAAGTAGAGGTCCTCACTTTGTTCGACATTTGAGTTTCAACATCATCATCAACATCACTACTTTGTGACAAAAGTTTATTTTTTGTTATCATTTTAAAGTCAAAAGTTGCTGACACGCTCTTTCAAGTGTTTTTCAAGGGGCGGTTATTTTGTCATCGATTCGATCATTGGTAAGTTCTTTGAAGACAAAAAACTTAATATAGTAGCGGCCCATAGGCCGCTAGCGACGTGGCTTTGAGAGTTCG
>NW_016206151.1:0-993 GCF_001687245.7 Rhagoletis zephyria
CACTTTGAAATGGCGTGCTATAGATATGACCGATACTGTATATAAAAAAAACTTTCAGTTGAACCAAAAACTCCTCAAATCTCCTCCCCTTCCCGCTCCATTAACTTTGGAAAATTTAAATTATAAGTTCTCATTGGGATCTTATTTCCTCAACTTCAAATTTAGATAAAAAAGGAATGGTAAGATCCTTTAGTACTTTTTCATTATTTGACCAGCTTAATCAAATACTGTTGGTCCGATTCCCATCACCTCCAAATTTTTGAAATTTGGTGCACAGTGTTATTAAGCGAGCGATATGTAAATTTGTTATACATATTTGTTAATACACTAAAAATAATTAGTTCATTCTTAATTTTTAGATTCGAATATACGAATATTTTCGATATATTGCAATCTTATTCCCGAAAACGCTTGAAAGCTTCAAGCATTGATAGTGTTGGCTCTTAAACGGACTGAAGAGTGAGTTAAATATATTTTAATTCCTCTAATATTTTGATATTAAACGATTTTTAAACATTCCACATCTTGTGTATTTTCATGTTTTGTTTTTGAAATCTTAAAATAAGTTTAATACTTTCAATGTTTATCTTTTGCCTACTTGAGCAAACTTACTTTAATAGTTCTATTCTGCACTGGCAAACAACAGCTTTTAACTTTTTAAAGCTTTCTATGGAATTTATGCTTATAAAGTCTGTAATTGTTATTGATAACTAATAACCATAGGGAAGTTTTAAAAGGTCTTCCAGTGGCGTATGTACACAATTAAGGCGTATCACGAAAAAAAGTGAGTGTCAGTTTTATGTGAACACTTATTTCGAGAAAACATTTTTTGGGAGTAAACAAAAATTTGTTTAGCCTCCCGTTAAAACCATCTAAATCGCGTTTTTGGCTATAACTTTCTTATTCGATGTATGATGTTGAAAATCTTTATGTCGCCGAAAAGGTCTCACTCGGGACTTTAATTGCCCCTTAAAATGTTTTGGCCTTAAAACC
>NW_016206151.1:1618-2140 GCF_001687245.7 Rhagoletis zephyria
CTCCCGTTAAAACCATCTAAATCGCGTTTTTGGCTATAACTTTCTTATTCGATGTATGATGTTGAAAATCTTTATGTCGCCGAAAAGGTCTCACTCGGGACTTTAATTGCCCCTTAAAATGTTTTGGCCTTAAAACCGTTTTAACTTATGTATACCTTCACTAGTTTTGGAAATATTATCCCAAGTTTTTTTATTTTTGTACTATAAATCTAAAGCTCTTTAAAAGTGATGACGACTTTATTATTTATTTTTTTTTTATCTAACTTTTCATGATCTAAATTAACGCATTTTGTATGGAAATAACTCGACCATTGAAAAATGTTGGTACACTTGGCCGATTATAACTCAGTTGGGAAAAAACTTCGAATAGTTGAGTCATGCTTGGTTAAAACAAATATTTAATACCAAAAAAATTATTTTCTTGAAGGTAAGAAGAACGCGATTTAGTTTTTTTAACGGGTGCCTAAAAAAATTTTTTTTTAAGTATTTCTAAATTTTTGACTGGTTCCATGTCACCTCAGC
>NW_016206152.1:0-2140 GCF_001687245.7 Rhagoletis zephyria
CTACACTATTATGCTCATCAGTTACTGAAGGCAATTCAGAAAGAACCAATATTTTTCTCTTCTTTTTGTGATTCAAAATTTTCAGCTTTTACTTTTTTTCCTACTAAATTTTAAGTCTCTGCCACTTTTTTAGAAACAAAATTTTTTTTGCATCAAAATTAACCTATTGCCCTTTTTTTCACTACTAACCAATACTTTAATTGGCTGAAATTTTCTCCAAAATTTTAGCACTTTTACACTACCCAAATTCCCCTGTCTCAATAACTTTATTCCCACTTCTAAATTGTAACCAAAAGTCCCACCGCTTTTCTGAAACCTTCCTTTTCACCTTACCAGAGCTTTTCTGTCATCATTTCTCCCCTCATCATCTTTCCCCCTTTCCTCTTCTTCCTCATCCCTTCAAATCCCCTCCCACTTCTACCTTCTGCCGCCGTCAGTTGATCTGCACAGTGCGTGTGAAATCACCTCTTCCCCTCAACTTCTTTTTCCCCGCTCACTTCATCTCACCGTCTAATCATCATCAATGTCACCCTCATCACCCTAATCATTACCATTCATCTCACCTTCATTCCTCCCTTGTTTTTTGCTGTTCATCGTCTCATCGTCTCATCCCAATCTCATCGAATCTTTTTAATTTTTCACTTTTTTATTATTACTTCTTCTCAATTCTTCCCATTTCCCACTCAAACCTTGAGGTACTGTTCTGTTTTTCTTTTTTATCTTTTGTTTTATTTTTATGTAAATTATTTCCAAATTTATGTTTTTCAAAATTCAAAATTTCAGAACTACTTTTCTGTTTATGTACAAAACTGTTTGCCAAATTGTCCTCAATTGTTCCTCAAAAACATATTGTTNCTTGTGTTCTTTCTTGGCAATGACTTTTAGTGAAAATTTTTTAATATTTTTATTTTCAATAGCACACATAAGATGGCGGCAATTTCTCTTTGTATTTTTAAATAGTGACTCAGTATTACGTTTCAGCACTTGCTCAATTTATAAGTTTTTGTTTCTTACAAACCTAATTCAATGTTAATCAGTTTACTTAAAACAGATGCCAGTTAATTAATCGTATGTTAAGCAAATTGTTTACAAAAATTAATTCACAAAAATAGTTTAGTGTTTAAATCTTCAACATCAGAGGGCACTTCATGCCTAGTAAAGAAGAGAAAATAAAATCCCGTTAGTTCCCGTCAGCTTGGCAGCAGTTTCCGATATTGAGTTACAAAGCACACACTTTCTCTTTAGACACACTGCCAAATGACACCGACTGTACGGCGGCCAGTAATGATCCTGCAGCCTGCATCACTATCAGTTCAGTTCAATGCAGTAAATAACCGAAAAACGATCGGTGAATACCGATGACGCTCAATGATTTTTTCACTTTCTCAATCTCCGCCAGTGCTCACTGATGATCACAGTTCATTACGATGCCGGTTTTAAATTACTATTTATCATTCAACATTTTCATACATTATTCAATTCGAAAAACGGATAACTCTCAAGACTATTGACTCTCCTTCTACAGCTCCATGTTTTTTTCTAAACTGCTAATCTGCCCGATCAACAAAACGCTCAATTGCTCATCAATTGACGATTGACCCATTACACACTGGACAGGGAGAAAAAAAGAAAGAGAAAGTGAGGGAGACCATGAATGACTGACTGAATGAGTCATTTTCCATTTGTCTGTTGTTTGAGACTGTCTCAACTTTTTTTTGCTTTCCCGTCTCATCTCTGGCTATGGAAGCACTGCATACAATGCAACCCGTTGCAGATTACGCTGCACCAAGTTTTGTCAGTGCGATTATTGACAATCCCGCAACGGCAGCAGCAACAGCATTTGATGCAAATTGTCGAGATTGGAAAGAAGACGTCGGAAGAGAGGGCGACAAAGAAAAGGAAAAACGTTGCAAGTTCACAGCGATATGACTTCAGCAGTACACACAGTCACACAGCTTTCAACTGGGAGATTTGCCGACTTTAGCCGACTTGGCTGAAACAATCGAAATTCAGTCCGCCTATCTGAAGTCAGTGCACTGACGACGCTTCATCTGATTGTCATCCTCACTTTGAAATGAAGAGGGAGAGAGAGACAACTCATCGTTTACGACATTGGAGAGGGATAAAACGAAAGAAAAAA
>NW_016206153.1:0-2140 GCF_001687245.7 Rhagoletis zephyria
TTATCCGGGTACCTGATAGTGGGTTATATCTTATTATCTTTATCCGCGTTTCATTGTACTTGTTTAATTGGTTATTCTTGTCCGGGCAGCCAGGTAGAGATTAATGTATGTATGTATATAGAGGACCCGGGTAGCGGGTTATCTTTAACCAAATATCCGCTTAGAGGGTAATATTTATTCGAGTTCATAGGTAGATGGTTATTTGTATCCAGGTGCCGGATAGGGGTAATCTTGATCCGGGTAGTAAATTGCACCACCTGCCTGATTAATAGATCAAGAATCAAGTAAAAGTTAAGTTGTACTTACATATGATATGTACGTATGTACACAACCGAAGGAGAGTATTAATTGTGCCCAACTGCAGCCCTTCAAAGTGTCTGAGTTATTGGTTTTTTATTGTTTTTTCTTAAAATTTCTGAACTTTTTCCCAATTTTATTTGAAAAAGGCCCATTAGCCTCAATATACATAACTAAACTCCAGATTTTAACACAGTATCAGTTTTGGATCCGTTTGTTAAATTTCGATAATTCGTAAGGCCGGGCTATGTCAATACTCAGCCACTAGGAACTCAATATTGTAGAATCTCCTCAGCAAATATAATGGTGACATATTATTATGGAGTATTGAAAAGACATTTGTGTCTACATATCAGTCGGTTTTAAAGACCTATTTTCATTGCCTAATTACCGCCAATGCTTTGGAGGTCTTATTCTCACCATAAGACTTCTATGAAAGTGTGGCAGCCAAAAATTAATCCTAGGTGGTTTGAAACTTCGGAGAAAATCTTAATTATTGCTTCTTTATGTGTACATTATAAATTAATCTATTTAACTTTCTTCAACTTCATAGTCAAGAGAACGCAATAAAATACCCATGCATGTACATAAATATTGATAACGATATTTAAAATACATAACTCGTTAAATGGGCTTAAATATTTTTTATTTTGTATCAAAGGTATTTTTAGGCTGCAAAATTTGTGCTACGTTTCATATCGATTGCTTAAACGTACACACATACATACATAGATATGTAGATATTACAAATAGTCCAAATCTACTTTCTATGAGCCTCTTCCTCAAATTACATATCCCATCATCTTATCATTTCTTTATGATATTCTGAGCATTGCACTTTAAATTGATTTTCAAGTTTAAATAAGATTTCTCAACATAACTTATAAGCATAAATTGTTTGGGGAAGGAGAAGGAATTAAGTTGTTGACAAGCCGCTTAAAATATTTTTGCTGTTACACGAAAGTAACTTTATTTACTAACTTTGTAGGAAGCGTTAAAGGTTAACAAGACAAAAGTAGATACTTTGTCAACAAAAGTGAAAAATGATTTTTAGAACACCAGGCAAAAGAAATTCGTACGCTTCAGTGAAAAGGCATTTGCGATTATACACAGTGTTGAAAAAAAACCGAATATAATTTTTGACTAAAATTTAGAATTACTTAAAATATTTCAGTTTTAATTCAAGATCTATAGTTATTTTGTAAATATCACCGCTATTCTTTTTTCTGCGGCTTATCAAAAGCTCGCCTGGAAATCTTTCTACATGATAAATTTTTTTCTCAACATGCTTTCTAACCACAAATTTCGTTTAGAAAATTCTCAATTTCTCGTTAAATGTTTACCAACCACTTTTTTGTGTGTACTTACTAGGAATGTTAATCCCGGGCTCACGACCTTTTTAAGGTCCCAAAAATCCCAGGATACTTGGCAAATAATCCCGGGTTTTTCGGGATTTGTAATTTGCAATGATGGCAATAATAGAAGCTCCTTCTCTTGACCAATATTGGCTATATTTCGTTTTTTATTTAATAATTAACATTTTATATGAAAATCTTGCTCATTATACATACAACACCCCGCGATAGTAAATTTTAAACAACCAAAATCAATATATTCGCGAAATCATAAAAACGCCATTTTAAATAAAAAGTAGGTTTCAAACCCATTTTTTTTATTTATTTTATCGCAGGAGAGCTTCTCAAACAATATTGAAGCAATTTTTGCGATTTAGTTTTTTGAAAAGTAATGAAATAAATCCCGGAACTAACCCCGGGATCCCGGGATTGTGACAAAGACATCCCGAAAATCCCGGGATTGGAAAAAGCTGAAAAATTAACATCCC
>NW_016206154.1:0-2140 GCF_001687245.7 Rhagoletis zephyria
TTTATAAAAAAAAAAACATTAAAAATAAAACTTAAAATAAAACCGGAAATGCTAGCTTATTTTCTTTGGTAATTATGCGTACATGTATTTGAAGAATACACGCTTACATACATATTTAAATTAGCTCATAAGGTCATACACAAATGCCTTAAAACTTTGACGAATAGTTATGGACAGTTTTAAAACGGCAGAAAGAATTATTTAGCGCCTAAAGTTTTGCACCTCCTAATACCAGCTGGTTGTTATAGGTACGGTGACCAGCCGTCCCGTATTTTCTTGGGGAATTTATTTATTTTATACGGGACGTCAAATGTTCTGCATTTCTTTTAATGAAAAAAACTACAAAAATTAGTTCTGCAATGTTTCACCAAAACTTAAAAATTTTTTATAAGAATCTTTAGAAAAAAATTTTGTTTGCATTTTTGTAACTCATTGAAATTGAGCAATAATAAAGTGCGAGTGGAAAGTGCTGCTCATTCACGATTCAATAATTTAAGGTTTGCTTAAGAGTGACATTAGAGCGGTGATGGCCACCGCCTTGCCTGCGGGCAAATTTATTTTAAGCATTCTATACATTTTGTATAGGCGCATGCAGAGTAAAAACTCCTCTGTCCATCGCTGCATTCGAGTTTTTACACTCCCTTAACTATCTTACAAAAGCTTTGCCAACACAAACGAACCCACACCAGTGTTGCCACGAAATATTTTTAGTGGTAGCTAAATTCCAGCTAAAAAAGGGCTAAAAAAGAGCTAAAAATCGTCGTTGTGCCTAAAAATGGTAGCTAAATTTTTTTACCTACATCTCTTNCACACACGGTGCCTTGCTAAGGGAGCCGATTTTGTCAAGAGGGACATTATTGAATCATGCTGCTCATTTGCTTCTCTTTCAAAAAAAATGGTCGAAAAATGCGTAGCAATGTCAGCAAAAAAATGCCAAAAATTAATGGTATGCTTTAGCAACTTCAAAATTGCACTTTATTTTACTAAAATTTAACAAATTTACGGGGTAAAAATCTCGAGAAATTCGTGATGTTACTATAAGGCAGACCTGGGCGGGTGTCGCACAATGGGACTACAGCGGCCAAAAGTAGTAAAAACGGATTAGCGAATTCTGAAAAAGTAATTATGCAGATAAATAGCAAAATATCCACATAACCCAAACCAAAAAGAAGTTTTGTTAAAAATATATATTTGCAATCATGACACCAGCTTAAAGTAGGAACAATGCGAAAAAAATAAATTTGTAAGAAAAAAATTTTGATTTTGTCGCAAGTAGTTTGAATTAATTTTTCCACTTTGTGCAGATACATATATAAAAAACGCCAATCTGATTGATGAGCAGTTTTCGAATATATCTGTGGTCAAACATTGCTTTAAATTTTTATAAATCTTTTTTAAATGTACAGTACAGTGTAACAGTTTACCTTGAAATTCTACATAATTTTGTGAGTGTAAAATTTGTCGAGTGCTTAATTTAAAAACGGATATTTAAAAAGGACCTAAGAGGCGAGCTAAATTATACTTAGGACAAGTAAATATTAAATATGCGTGTCATATCTCAAATAGTTCCAGCTGCGAGGAACTGCGAGTTCAGTTTCGATTCTTCCTTTTATAGACCCACCTCCTGTATAATTTATTGATTTTCTATTGTAGAGCTAAAGGGAAAGACTCTGATATGTACATAAAATAAATAATATGCAATATAAAATGTAAATTGAAGAAGGTGTAGATATTAATGACTGGCCAATCTATTAATCACATTCAACATTCAGCCAAAAAATGGACGCTTCTCTGGACGAGATCCGTTTTCGATGGCAAGAGTTGTTTCATTGTCATTTTTAAAATGAAGAAATAAGTAGGAACTTCTTTAGAAATAAAATAAATGTGCCTGTTCATTTTCTCCGAAATTCATACAATTTAGTACTTGGAGCCAAGAACATTGTGTGGGAAGTGGGCGCCGTAATAACATATTTTGTATTATCTTTCAAGTTGGAAAATTTTGACTTAATTTCAGGGCTAATACATCTAGGGTCATTGAAGAAGGCTTAAAGATCTGTAAGAAGTCGTAAATATCTTGTACGATTTTTTGCTGAATTTTCTAAAATTAAATAAATTGTGCACACTTCGAATCTTTTACGAA
>NW_016206155.1:0-156 GCF_001687245.7 Rhagoletis zephyria
ACTTAACAAACTCCTGTTTCCACTACTCGGCACGAAAAAACTAAAAAACTAAAAAAAAACTAGACACAAAAGCCCTAACTACGAGCAGATAGTGAACGACCTAATCAATAATTATGCGAAAATGGGCGTAAATATGTCTTTAAAAATTCACTTTCT
>NW_016206155.1:498-2140 GCF_001687245.7 Rhagoletis zephyria
CAAATATCTCAAAAACGGTACCATAAAATTAAAAATAACCTTGATTTTCGGAATCAGGGGGTGATTTTACATACGAATTTCATAACGGCGTCTCTGGTAAATTTTGGCCGTCGACCAGTGTTATTTTTTCGATTACTATACATTACATTTTCCCACTGGGTATAGTGCAAGAAATTTTCAGTAAAACAATCATAAAATTTTCAAATCGTTTTTGATGTCACACCAGCAGCCGGTACAATCACACCACAAGAACATACACGGTCAATCGGCTGGCACCAACACTTGAAGGTGCAGCATGTTAGTATCATCCATGGGCCCTTTAACACATTGTTGTGTTGTAGGTTCAATAAAAACGTCTTTGTTCACTGATGCTTACAAGTCCAGATCTTTATTAGTAATGCCGAGACCGAACGTGTTCAAGCCCGAGCGTTATTCAAAACCTTCGCCTAGAGATGACAGTCGCAATCGTACACATACACACATGCATAGGGTTGCCAACGCTAGGCTAATACACTCATCACATCTCCCTTCTTTGAGGAACTTAAATTCTACTACATGTATTGTTTCAATAATCTATTCATTACTTTACAAAATCATTTGGGTCATCGTTAGATCATTTAACATCAAAGTTTAGATAATCATTACATTGTTTAATATAATAATTTAGATAATCATTACATTGTTTAATATAATAATTTAGATAATCATTACATTGTTTAATATAATAATTTAGATAATCATTACATTGTTTAATATAATAATTTAGATAATCATTACATTGTTTAATATAATAATTTAGATAATCATTACATTGTTTAATATAATAATTTAGATAATCATTACATTGTTTAATATAATAATTTAGATAATCATTACATTGTTTAATATAATAATTTAGATAATCATTACATTGTTTAATATAATAATTTAGATAATCATTACATTGTTTAATATAATAATTTAGATAATCATTACATTGTTTAATATAATAATTCAGATTATCATAAAATTGTTTAATATGATAATTCAGATAATCATAACATTGTTTAATGTAATAATTTAGATAATCATTTAATTATTTCACATAATCATTTAGGTAATCGGGTCGTTTAACCTCCCTACCCGCCCGTGTTCGCGTATCTGTGCTAGGAGCCGGTTCTGTCGATACATTTACTTTTCTAGCAGGCGAGCTAGCTCCTGTGTCTCTATTATTTGGAGGATCGCTTGCTTCAAATTGGGCCCTTTCGCTATTAAAATCATTTACATTGGTATTTTGACCCTCATATAGTTCATCGTTTTTCCGATTGTCATCATAAGTCGAACCATACAAGTGTCTTCGATTTCTCTCTATCTTATTTCCACTAGACAACTCCACCTCATACGATCTAGGTCTGTCGCAGATCTTAGTTATTCTAGCAGGAACTAACGGTTTATTCAAGTCTTTCCTTACGTAAACTTTATCATTTATATTCAAAGGTCTTAAATTGTGGACACTTCTATCATAATAGTCTTTTTGCCTAAGTTGTTTACTAATTAATTTCTCTTTCAGCTCTCTATTCTCTCTTTCTTTTTCATAATATATTTTATTAGGTATTTCCTACCGAACATGATTTCATTGGGAGACTTTAATCCCTCGCCTATC
>NW_016206156.1:0-2139 GCF_001687245.7 Rhagoletis zephyria
CATGCAATGCATTTATCATGTTTTGTAAATCTAAAGCAGACTCAGCTAAAAGCACCAGATCATCGGCAACATTAAGAGCTTGATCGTCATGCCCGCAACTTTAACTCCACCCGGGAGATTATCAATCAAGTCATTAAGGTACAGGGAGAAAAGCACAGGGCTTAACAAGCATCCCTGCCGGACACCTTGATTAACCGAAAAGGAGCTCGACAGCTTTCCATTGAACCACACCTGACTCGTAGTATTTCCTTATATAAGACGTAAAATATCAATCATATGACTTGACAGACCGTATGATGCCAGCTTGTAGAAAAGCATGTTACGGGGGACAGTATCAAAGGCACATGAAAAGTCCACAAAGAATCAAAAAGTTTTCTTTTTTGCGACAAAGTTTAAATTAATAATACTTGTCAGATTAAATATATTATTCTCGGTTGAATAGTTTTTACGGAAACCTGCTTGGCATTCTGTTAGAATATTATTACATCAATCCACGCATTAATACGGCTTAATAAGACGCCGGTGAATATCTTATACAACGTATCCAGTAGAGATAGCCCCCTAAAATTAGACGGGAGACAAGGGTCACCCCTTTTGAACAGGGTGATTATTACAGAAGAGCGGAACGAAGATGGAATCTGTTTTTTAAGAAAAATAAAATTAAGTAAAGAGAGAACCTCATTTAGGAAACTTTGCGGAGCATATTTATAAAATTCGTACGGAATGCGATCTTGGCCAGGAGCTTTACGGTTTTTGGCCTTACTGAGCGCAAGCTCCAGCTCCCTCATGTCAAACGGTGCGTCAAGGAACGGGTCCACAATTAACGGAGCAACCCAGTGAAAGCTGGCCGCTTCTCCAGGATGAAACAGCAACCTGCTAAAGTGATCATGGAAGTCTTGAAGCACAAGGCTAGTACTGACACCAGGTGATGCGCGTTTAAGGGAGTTGGCTATGCGCCACCAGTCGCTTGAGTTCCTCACACTATTTAAAAGATCAATTTCCTTGCATCTCCATTGAATTTTTTTCTGGTTACATATTTTGAAGTATTGCTGGCGAGAAGCAAGATATTTAATCCTAGAGAAGTCATCAAAACATTTTCTATACTTATTTAAATAGCCTAGCATTTTCATCCGTAGGTTGTGACACTGAGCGTCGAACCATACGTTTTTAGGCGTGAAAACCGCTCTGGTTGATTTCAAGCCTGCAGATGCCTTTATCTTCTCCGTTAAAATAGAGATTTTTTCATCTATCGAAATGCTCGAGTAAATATAATCACCGCTGCAAGCGCTTAAGATGTTCTCACTGTACTTTTCAGCTGTGCCTTGCCTCCATACTAATTTAGGGGGGAAAATGTATTCTGCGGGGCTGCTCATACGCAAAGGCACTCTAAACGCCATAACAACTGGCATGTGGTCAGAGAACTCGTTTTCCCCAATGTAAAAATTTTGTACTAGTGGAAGTACATTGTATGAACAAATAGCATANAATTTAGGAAACTTTGCGGAGAATATTTTTAAAATTCGTACGGAATGCGATCTTGGCCAGGAGCTTTACGGTTTTTGGCCTTACTGAGCGCAAGCTCCAGCTCCCTCATCTCAAACGGTGCGTCAAGGTACGGGTCCACAATTAACGGAGCAGTCCAGTGAAAGCTGGCCGCTTCTCCAGGATGAAACAGCAACCTGCTAAAGTGATCATGGAAGTCTTGAAGCACAAGGCTAGTACTGACACCAGGTGATGCGCGTTTAAGGGAGTTGGCTATGCGCCACCAGTCGCTTGAGTTCCTCACACTATTTAAAAGATCAATTTCCTTGCATCTCCATTGAATTTTTTTCTGGTTACATATTTTGAAGTATTGCTGGCGAGAAGCAAGATATTTAATCCTAGAGAAGTCATCAAAACATTTTCTATACTTATTTAAATAGCCTAGCATTTTCATCCGTAGGTTGTGACACTGNAGAATATTTTTAAAATTCGTACGGAATGCGATCTTGGCCAGGAGCTTTACGGTTTTTGGCCTTACTGAGCGCAAGCTCCAGCTCCCTCATCTCAAACGGTGCGTCAAGGTACGGGTCCACAATTAACGGAGCAGTCCAGTGAAAGCTGGCCGCTTCTCCAGGATGAAACAGCAACCTGCTAAAG
>NW_016206157.1:0-2139 GCF_001687245.7 Rhagoletis zephyria
CGGACGTTCCAAAAAGGGAACTCGTATCGAAGATGACTGATGATTCTTGCAAAATTCTGCGAATCTGTTAACGGTACAAAAAAAAATAATGTATGAATGGCTGTTAGAATAATTAGCAGCCATAACCACTGCGTCAACTTTAACTTATCAACGATGTTTTTTAATAGCTTTCAAAAACTGTGCAAAGTTGTTCGGACGCTCCCGTTCGGACGTTCCGATTTTTTTCCAATGAGATACAATTTTTCGTTTAAGAATTTAAACGCACTCACTGGTGCGAAATAGTCAATTGAAATTATTTCTTTTCCAAAACCGTAATAAAGAAAAAAAACTGGCGCGAGCGCGAATAGTGTCAATTGACCTTATTTCGAAATCCTTGAATTCCTTTTTAAAAAGCTGAACAACTTCGTTTACTGTCAAAACCATGTAGCCCTTTGGTATAGACAAGTCTTGCTTACTTAACAATGTTTCTTTTCTTTCCGCTGCTTTTACAATTTTTATTAATTTAGGGTCCTAATTTTCGCATTTCGCCTCATTTTCATTAGCATATTTGTGTAATAATTTTTTCTTAATCCTTTTTCCACTTTTTTATGGCTTTATTGTCGACGTTTAATCTTGCCAAAATTCGAAAAAACCAATTCCTTGTTTTTTGGTTTCAATCAGGGTAGCAATCCCTGATTTCGAATTCCCCGCAAATCGGGGAATTCCCCACGAGTTGACCACCCTGGTTTCAATGAATCTTTTTTTTGCCCGTTAGCCGCATCTTGGTGCTTTTTGCCATTATATGATCATTTTTAATTATTCTTCTATTGTGTTTTTCTTTCGATCCGTCGTTTTTTTATATTCCTCCCACTTTTCCTTTTTTTTTCTTCAAATTCGGTCTCCACTTCATTGCTCTCTCAGCCCTGATTTTAACGTTGGTCATTTCTTCGTACAAGCAGAAGTATGTACTATATCTATATATCTACATAGAAACAATATGAACAAAAATTATACAATTTGTAATTTAACTTAAGACGGTTGCTAATATATTTTTACGTTGTTTTTGTGGTAAGACGTACGGAAAATAAGCTATACTAAATTTTTGTATAGAGTTCCAATTCTTTTTAATCGTATACCAAAATTATGAAGGCTTTCTGGAAGGTATGATTTCTCCGAAAAAAAACAAGTTTTTGAAAGTGTAGTTAGAAAGGCGCAAATATCTTGAAATGAAATGGACCTATTAGTCCAATATTTTGGTGGATGAAAGACAAAATATGTAGCTATCGATTGGCATATATAAACTTTGTCCAGGGAAAATTTTATTTTCTTGCTCTTGGTTGACACTTTCCAGGAAATACCCATATGTATCTATGTATTAAGTCATTATAGTAAGTACATATTCGTTAATGCTAACCCAACTGTTATATAATTAGTTTAAGTGTCACAAGTATATAAAACCGTAACTAATATATATACTAATAATAGTAACTGAATTCCAAAACTTTTCTTTGGCTAAAGAAGGGTAACATACATATTCTTCTAAAACGTGTAAAATGATTTAATATCCCTAAAATTTATCGACTGGTAGGTATACCCGCGTTCTGCCGCGCTCTTTTGAGCAAGCAGCAATTGTACACGCTGAGCTAGACATCATCCCATACATAAGTACATACGTATGTACATGAGTTTAGCTACAACTCAGAAGCGGTGTGGGCTGGCCTCACTTTGGCAATGGCTGGTTGATTCGATGAGGAGAGTGAAAATCCCCAAAGTACATTCATATAGACAATCGCAAACTAGAGTTGCACGCGCCCATGCATACACTGGCACAGATATACAACAAATACATATGTCCATGTATGTATGTATAAAAGCATGTAAATGTAAATATACAAGTGGATCAAAGTGTTTTACAAGCGCTGAGAATTTTTTTTTTATTACTTATGGTTTATATTTTGAAGAAACTTACCATTAATTTGGCAAGTTGTGCAATTGTTGCGTTTATTGAAATATTAGCTACCAGCAGTCTATGCGGCCGCGTTAGTTATATCCATGAATATTGGTGTATTACATGAGAAGGAAGGTAGAAGCACAATTGATGATTGGGGTACACGCGTTTACTTGGCTTATTGACTATATGGCAATTGCACAATTAAATAA
>NW_016206160.1:0-2139 GCF_001687245.7 Rhagoletis zephyria
GCATTGTCCAACAAACCTCAGTTACGGAAATCTATCCAGGCTCTAGACGGAATCAGGGCTTTGTCTAGAGAATTTCGGGTTGGGTATGTATATGTTGTATGTATACTTAGCAGTAGTTGTAAATTGTAAACCCATTTTTGCTGAAAGATTATTGGTTTTGAGAATTTTACTAAAAGCTCAAAAACGCAGAGGATAAATAAATAATTTCTTGAATAACGACAGCTTTCAGTTCTAAAACATGCAGTTAAAAATTTATTGAATTAAAAAAAACAGGGGATGCAGAACAGGAGTAATTATGTACATACATTAGACAGGGTCGATTTTGTTTCTGCAGAAAATAAGAGCCATTTTACTGCACTGTATTAGTTATAGTCAACTTATTAATATAAACGTGATCTTTACAATAAAAATCATAATTTAACCGTTATTTTATGATAAGTATTTTTTCAATCAGGAATAACCGTAATTTTTTATTTTTATTTTTATGATTATATTACAACCGTTATTTTCTGATTAAATTTTTTAGATCATAAACGATTTCAAAGCGGTCATAAGAACGCGATATCCATTATAATAGTTAAAAACCTACGAAAAAACCCAAAATAACAATTATTTTTGACAAAAAATAACAACAAATTACCGATTAAATTTTACTTAAAAAAAAAAAAAACAAAAATTGTAATTTAGCAATTATTCTTGATCGAAAAAACTAGCTATTTTGCAATGATCAAAGTATACAAATTTGGATATTTAATGGTTTTTTGGCTACCTGGGTAATTTTAATTCTTCTACGGTGATGGGAAATTAAGGTTCCGATTTTCAGCCAACGAAAATTTTCTAAGATACGAGAAAATTCGCAAACAAGTGCCAATTTGGAATCAATCCTAGAAATGTGAATGCTGTTCTTGCTTTCACTTTTCTAAAGGCCAGAGAAATAATAATTTTTGTTGAAAAAGGTAAATTTCAAGGGCAACAGTCGTCCAAATCGTTGTTCGACTGTATGACTTGGCTTTCCGGACTCTTATAATAAAAACCAAACCGTTTACCAAAACTCTGAATTAGTACCAAATACGTCTTATTTCACCAGTTCAAACGGATACTATTTTATAGCCTTGTAAATGACCTTAAATAACATCATCATTTCATTATTACAAAAGGTTTAAATAAAAACTTCGCCCCGTCTTGATATGCACTCATATTTAGTTTTAATTAAAATACCTTCATAAAAAAAAAATGGACTGGAATTAATATGGGTATTCATGGAAACGCGTACCTGTCTCGTAACCGTATAAATCTCGGTAAGTAAATGGATTTTCCTTACAAAATTAAGTATACTTGCTAGTTTTGAAATGGTTACGAAGCATTTACGTGTTTAGATGAAGTGCCCTAATCTAAAGTTACTTTTTGCGAAAAACTATAAATAGTATAATTTTTTAGAACTCTCTATAAATATGTATGTATATTAGACAGCAAGAAATAAAAAGGGTGAGAAAATACTTTTCCAATGATTACTCAAGTTTTTCTTAAACCAATCTTTCAAAAAAGCTCAAAACCAGCACCAAACATCCCATTACTACGATTCTGTTGAAAATTTTGTTTAAATATTTTTATGCAAATTTTTTAAGCATAACTGTTTTGTCATTTGAGGTGATTAAAAAAAAAGTACTTATAAACACTATTTATATTAAAAAAAAACTAAATTTTTAGAAGCATTTTCGAATCGGTCCAGCTCACGTAAATCTTCATATTTTTTCGAAAATGATTANGCTTATAAACACTATTTGTATAAAAATAAACTAAATTTTTTGAAGTATTTTCGAATCGGTCCAGCTCACGTAAATCTTCATATTTTTTCGAAATATTTTGTAAGTATATTAAACAAGTGTGGATTAAATCGAAGCAGCTAACCCTCCACGCAATTAACTCTTCACTGTGAGAATGTTCCTTTCTTGTTTTTCTTTTGCTAATGTTTTTAGCTTTGTTGCTTCACTATCTGAAGGGGCGCTCTCATCGATTTCTGGCGTTTTTTAGTACTTAGCAGCTAAAGTCTAGAGCTTGTTTTGTTAAAGAATCTGGAGATAATCTCTGACGATTTATGCATTTCTATATTGTAGTGAATATGTGTGGGTGAATATATAG
>NW_016206161.1:0-2139 GCF_001687245.7 Rhagoletis zephyria
TCTTTACTGCGAAAAATGTTAATGGCTTTTAAGCGAATGATTTAAAAAATAAAAGTTGGTGACTGATTTATATTGACGAATTTTAAAAATAAAAGTAACTGACTGATTTCTATTGATGGCTTTTATAGATAGAAGTCTGCAATAACTGCTATCTAAGACGTATATTATAAAAATTAAAAAAAANAAAAATAACTGTTAAAGATTTATTTCTAAATTTGAGTCTCGGTGAAAAAAGAAATCGATTGGTATGTTTCAATTAGTTGCAGAACATTTCCTTCATAGTGAATTTTTCCATGACAGTTTTCATCAATAACTGTTATGTTCGGTCCCTGGTTTTGATCGTTAGTGTAACTTCAAATGGTTTGAATTTTTATTTATGAACGGTTTTGTTGTTCTATAAGCGAATAAATCAATTTTTTGTTGAATACATTTCGTTCTATTTGTCCCACGAAAAATACTCCTTACTCAGTTGTACCCCAAGTCCCCCAATTCGTTCCTATCTGTACCTTTGTCGGCATTTTAGGTTTGCAACTCTAATCTATATACATCATTTTAAAAGTCCAAAAATCCTCTTTATTTGATTTTCAGATGTGAGATGAGATATCTTAATGGAATTTGTCGATTAGCTGGTATTGAAAATGGGCGAAATCGGAAACTGGTACTACGCCTACCTCCAATAAAACGGTATTTTTATACAACCTCCTCTTTTTTTTAAGTCGGTTAAAAATATATAAACTGCATCAATTAAGGACTAGTAACTGCTGTACAAGGTCAAAACGACATGAATTTTAAATATCTCTATTTCAGTACTAGTAGCCCCTCAATTAAAAAAATAAAAATAAAAGGAACACATTTCTTTCATTCATAACTACTTTACACCAGTCACCAGGACCTAACCCACCATGAAGATTATACCAGCCAAATTTTTATTGAAAAATAAAGCGAATAGTTCAGTTTATATAACACCAAAATATCTAGCTTTCGTGAAAAGTATTTGAGTTAAAAGTCATCTTTGAGTGCACAAAGGTACAAGTAATTTTTAAGCAAAAAACAAAACCAGCTTCAATTCTCATATCAAAATTTTAGATTATCGTTAATTTTTTCATAATCCGATAATAGGATTTAAACCAAATTAATATGGGACCACCTGTGAGGTGACACGTTTCCGTTAAAAAAAAAAAAAGAGTTATAGAACGTGGCCCAAAGTTATGCGGCCACACACATAAAAAAAACCGGCGGATTGATAACCGTTCTCTTTTTTGCGAAGTCGGTTAAAAAGATAGTATTTTCAAAGTCCCGCAGTCTTTTAAATGATAGTTGCATGAAATTAAGAAATATTTTCGCGCTTTTTTAAGGAATTTCGTACACTAGTTATTTATCTGTGTTAAAAATATCTTTCGCTGTTGTACATGTTCCGACGACATAGTTATAATTCCCAATTGATCACATTCTGGAGTGAAATGTCCTACCAGTCACAATGGAATGGCCCTGGAGCTAAAATGCCCAAAATTTACACTAGGAGTAGTTTGTAGTAGAATAATTGTGAACGGTTGAATTTGAAATATTAAAAAAAAATAAAATAAAATAAAAACAATTAAAAAGGGGCTGTCTTCGGCTATGCCGAAGCCTTCATACCTGTCATGAAAATAAAAAAGCTGTCTTTCATCTACTACTTCTTACTAAATTTTCAGCGTAAAAATATTCAATATGAAAATACTATTTATTTTTTTATAAATATCTAATAAATATTTACATCGTACATACAAATCTCCTTATGTGTTCAGTTAATTTTTATACCCGAGCGCACTTGTGCACAAGGGCATATTAACTTTGTTCACATAACGGTTGCTTTGTAACAGCCAAAACGAATCGAGATAGATATAGACAAATGTATACATAAATGCCCAGAATGAATAGAGAGGTCGATTAAGCCATGTCTGTCTGTCCGTCCGTCTGTCCGTCCGTCGGTGTACACGATAACTCGAGCAAAAATTAAGATATCTCAACGAAATTTGGTATGTGGGTTTCCATTTATCCAAGGTAGGTTGGTATTGAAAATGGGCTAAATCGGACTGTAACCACGACAACTTCCCATATAACGGTAATTTTCAGAAATACGAAAACTGCGATATTTTAGTA
>NW_016206162.1:0-2139 GCF_001687245.7 Rhagoletis zephyria
GAATATGAATATGAATATGCATATGAATATGAATATGAATATGAATATGGATATGAATATGAATAAGAATATGGATATGAATATATGAAAATGAATATGTATAGGGATATATGAATATGAATACGAGTATTAATGTGAATGTGAGTTTGAATATGAATATGTATAAGAATATGAATATGAATGTAAATATGAATATGCACAAGAATGGGAATAGGGATGAATATTATTACTAATATGAACATTAAAATATGAATACGAATATGAGTATATGAGTGTGAATACGAGTAAATGAATATGAATATGAACATATTAATATGCATATGAATATGAATATGAGTATATGAGTGTGAATACGAGTATATGAATATGAGCTTGAATATGAATATGAATATGCATATGAATATGAATACATTAATATGCATATGAATATGAATATGAATAGAAATATGAATATATGAATATCAATATGAGTGAGTACGATTTGGAAATATAGTCTGTTCGAATAGATCTCCAGGACAGAATATTCAGCAGCAACTCGCAGCACTGTATATATTCAAAACGTATGCGAATTTCACTGCAACACTTAAGACCCAGTAAGAAAATTAATAATTACACAATTTTCGAGTAAATATATATTTAGTCAATTGAACTCTTGGTCAAGCCAGCATTCCAGCAAAAGGCTAATATTCGGTAAGCTTATCGCGCCGACCAAATAAATTTCAATTCTATGCCTACGCCACAACGCAAGTGAACGCATAAATTGCGATAAATTTACGGAAGTAAATAAACAAGCTAACCGTGGAAATTGAAAATATAAGGGAAGAAAAAGTTCAAGCAAAAGCAAAGGATAGGTAAAAATTGTGAGGGCGTGCGATTTTTACGCTCACTGCATTGTTTATTGGTATTCTGCGAAACTTCTTATAGCGTGCTTGAGGGTTGGAAAATTAAGTTTTCAAATTGTACCTAATTTGTGGGATAAATTTTACCTAAAAACGGGCAAATAAATATACATAAAAAATTAAATCACACTTTTAAATGCATGCCATCCGAAACCACGACGGGGCCAGTTGTATGCCCTTTTTTCTAAAACTTTCTAAAGAATCGTAGACAGGCATATCAGAAATGGTTTTCTATCCACGGCAGTCCATGGAGAACAAAGAAGCGTTGTTAGGAGACTTCCAGGATGTCCCCACCCTCTCCAAGGCAGGAAAGTGCCGGCTTCTTAGCTACTAAGGGATTCTCATGTTTGTTAGGTCTTTTTGCATTTCAGATGACGAAATATAATATAGGTATAATACAAACATTATTTAAAAACTGCTTTTGTATATCCCATAAATTTACGTATCGCTCTAATATTGCCACACCCATTTCCATAAGATTGTTAGACCGAATCAGTTGCGGAACAAATGTTGTTAACGAGAGAATATTCTCTCGAAATCCACAGTAAAATCTGCGTTTTGTTAGCTTTAGTCCACGTCCGATTCTAGAGGTTTTCCGCCTGGTTGGATATTCGCCATAATCCGCACACACATTTAAAAAAAAAAACAGATTTTTTGGCACCTTTCTAACTATACATATTTGTACCGAATGTACTTTCAAACTGAAAAAAGACAGAAAAAAGTGCAATCATTTCAATACCTTTCCATCACAGTTGTGCTTTCAGCCGCACGTAAACTTCGGTGGGCAGCACAGCCAACGTTTAATGTCCTTTACATTAGCTAGCTGTCTTACAAACATGTGAATGTATTGGGTTGTGTGCATGAAAGTGCCTTTTAAATCGAATTTACGACCGCTAAGAAGAAAATATTTTCCCTATGCCACACACTCACTTACTATATGTGCATACCAGGGTTGCCACTTTGGTAAATTATTACCAAAATTGGTAGAAAATATTTGGCTTGGTAAAAAGGTAAATATTTTTCTTTTTTTGGTAGATATTTGCTAAGGTATTTTGTTTGAAAAATAAATAAAACTTTTCCTTCCCGCTTTATTTTACGTACTTAAATATCTTTATTTTATAAATTTCTTTACAAAAGTTAAGTCTTGTTTATTGCAATAATTTTCTTACGCTTTAATGCACACCTTTTGCATACATACACATGTTTTTATAAACGGGAATTGTTAAATGCAAAAAAAAAA
>NW_016206164.1:0-2139 GCF_001687245.7 Rhagoletis zephyria
CGTTAACTTTCATTATATGTTTCTATGTTGTTTAGATCTAAAAAATAGCCCTCAATGAAAAAAACGANAATACATACAAAATTTTACCAACTTTTTCCTTTCATAGGGCCGTTAACTTTCATTATATGTTTCTATGTTGTTTAGATCTAAAAAATAGCCCTCAATGAAAAAAACGACAAAAAAAAACATACCAAAGTTTTTATAATAAGTAATACAACACAGAAATTTTATTCCGTGCATTACCACCAACACATTCTCGTTTTTTGTTTCATAACTAATACAGTTTCATTTTAAGACTTTTCTCTTTTTGGCGGGCACTGGTTTAGACTGCAACCTGGCACATACATACATACCCTACAAGACAGCTGAGTATCATATGAGCACATTTCCTTACGCTGCAAGATTCGTTGCGATGGTTCGTGTGAGTTACAACCAGGGATGAAAAATGGAAATTTCAGATTGTACCTAATATCATAAAATATATGTATCTAAATGAGACAGATTGTACCTAAAAAAGTTACATCATTCATTTGTAGTTTTTTTTTATAAATTTTAGGCACTCCGCACATTAAGCTCCTAATCACAGTAGTGTAATCGTTTCGGCATACTAAAGTATAAAGCTTTTATGCCGAACCCATGTATTTCAATGAAGCTCTGTAGATTACGATTTAAAATCATGTTTGAGCCTAATCATAAAAGCTTCATGAATCGAAGCGCCAAACATTGCAAGGCGCTTGCAGTTTTGAAATCGTCATTTGTTTACTTTTTTGTGTTGGAAATAAAATTTATTTGTCAATTCAATAGAGAATAATTGGAAATGAACGATTTCGTGCCAAAATTCGTGCAAATTGCAATAAACCACAAGCGTTTATGCAATACTTCGGAGCAAAAATATTTGCGGAAGTGCGTGTTGCGAAAGAACGGCCAAAAAATTTGTTATGTACAGAATGTGTTTATTAGCTGGGGACTTATGCAGGGCGTGCAAGTGTGCAGAAGTCGAGTCGTCATGCATTCGTTTCGGTATGATGAAACGATTACTCTACTTTGATTAGGCGCGTAATGTGCCGAGTGCCTTATTTAAANACGATTTCGTGCCAAAATTCGTGCAAATTGCAATAAACCACAAGCGTTTATGCAATACTTCGGAGCAAAAATATTTGCGGAAGTGCGTGTTGCGAAAGAACGGCCAAAAAATTTGTTATGTACAGAATGTGTTTATTAGCTGGGGACTTATGCAGGGCGTGCAAGTGTGCAGAAGTCGAGTCGTCATGCATTCGTTTCGGTATGATGAAACGATTACTCTACTTTGATTAGGCGCGTAATGTGCCGAGTGCCGGACATGAATACAAAAGATGTATGTACTTTAAACATGATTATGTTTTTTTTCAACTGAGCCTATATCTATAGACTATAGTCTAATGGGAATCGGAGATGCGTTGTTTTTGTCTAACTTTGACTACTGAAAAATATTGGTGAAAAATACAAAAAACACGCAACAACACGAAAAGTCTGCTAATTTATCCGATTCCTTTTAATAGGTTCAACAAGTATAGAGAAAATAATCAAATTGCCGTAAGTAACTGCGAAAACATTTTAAATATATTTTCAGAAATCAAAAAGCGAATATGGGTCAATAATAATAGCACAGGCCGACAGCATCTCAGACCCAGAAACCGGACTATATACTTTCGAAGGATTTTGATGCGATGAATCCGAATCTGGCCTCAGAATTGCTCTATCAGCTCTGGTTTTCGAGATATCCTAACCTAAAGTGCAAAAAATACCGTTTTTGCCCATATTTGAGGTTATGTAGCCTTTCAGATGTTTTCTCCACAAACAAAATATAAATCCACAAAAATTGTGCAAAAATTATAAACAATCTGCAAATTTTCAGCTAGGTATTCAACTTTCTATTCAGATTTTTTAGCCCGTTAAACTTCAGGGCAATAATGTGCACATTTATGGTGTGAGACAAAATTTTAAGAAAAATAAGACTCAATTCAAGAAAATTAGTAGCCGACTATATCATGTCTATGTTATCTCGATCGATATCTCAGCGAAAAAAAATTATATTTGAGCAAACAAAACTCCATTTGAAAGAAGAAGACTTGTACTTTAAGATGCCAGCCTATTATTTTA
>NW_016206168.1:0-2138 GCF_001687245.7 Rhagoletis zephyria
AGAGCGTGCCACCAAATTGAAAAAATGGAAGCATCTGTCGCAGCTATTTTGTAGTTGTTGAAATTTAACGATTTTTTCAATTACTTACTTTAAGATACTTCAAAATGTCAGCATTGAATGTAAAAATGTTCTACTTGGAAAAACGAATCAATCTAGAGAAATAAATCTAGTGTGCCACCAAATGAAAACAAAAATCACTACGATTATAAGATGATGATGATTTGCGAAAAAAATCCAATTTTACCATTTTTATAGGCACACTCGAAAATCATTCTAAAATTGTTATATACATGAAGAAATTATTATACATATATATTATGAAGAATACTGTAAAAAATATTCCACGCCAATATTTAATTACTTTTATATAATGAGTTTTAAATTAAAGCGTGTTAGCCACCTTTGTATGGTGCCACGAGGCGTTTACGTTACATATGTACATAACTGCGAGTATAAGGACACGAGTTGTTATTTTGACTTTTTTTAGTATATCTTTTTTAAGTTTTCATTTAAATGCAATTTCGTGTTGAAATCTTATTCCTTACACAAAACTAAAAATAATGCATTTTCTAAGATAGGTGCGCCACCATCGTGCGATTTTCACGCTAGTTTCAAACTGGAGCCATTCTAGTGAATTCAGAAACAGGGCTGTCTGGCATAATTCTGCTTTTAAAAGAAGCGACTCTTGAACTGAACATTGCTTAACTCTGTATTCCTTTATCGCCAATTTTGAGCTGATTCGATTTGCGAAATTTTATATGGCACAAAACCACAAAGATCTTCAAATCTGAGGCAGGGGGAAAAAGTGTTTGATATATTGTTTTTTTTTTTGTTACGTTATTTAAACTCTCAGAGTAGAGTTACATATGATTTATGACAGAAATCTTTGGATTCTAAGACGCTATTGGCTTATCATTAATACCATATACGTTTGAGTCCTAAAAAAGAAAATGTAAAGACATAGAACCTGGGTTAAGTCTACTGCTTCCTTTATTTGGCAAAACGAGTTGCCTGTGAGTAGTGTTGGATGGAGTACAAGAGATAGACAAATAGGTTGCTGCCAAAAATTTTGCGGATACATTCGGAAAACTTCAGAAACGTCAAGCCTGCCGAAGGTTATTGCTTCTACGATGTTTACATGAGGCGATTTTGCAGGCGATTAATTGAGTCAAAATCGCAACTTTGTTGGAAGCTATTAGTTGAAAGGCCGTTTACACCAAGTGATTTTTGCTTTCAACTATAAGCTGCCTGTAAAATGTAAACACTATATCACTGATATGAAATGATATCGTTAAATAGATCAAGGACAGTGAGGGAGCGATAGAATTCCATTTTCCTCGCTGCATTGAGCCGATAGGAAATCTGGTTATGGCATACAATATGGGTAATTTGACTGAAGTGAGCTGTGAAAGCCTTCCAGCCTTCTAAGTACCTGGGAAGGGCTCCTAGATTAACTGCTTAAACTGTGCGAAATTTTCGAATTTTTTTAGAAGAACCAAAAAAATAATGTTGTTCTTTTAGACCATTTACAAAATATCTGACTTTCTCAGGGTAGTCAGCTCGATCTAGATTCGGTTTGGGTCCTTGCTCATTGCAATATTCCCAGAAACGGGACTGCACATTTTTCCTCGATCGAGTATCGGATCTCACGTCCAATAAGAAGCACGTTCAAATAAATATTTCTGCATTTGGCATTTGGCCGCAGNTTTTCGGTAATTTTTTTTAGTTTGAAGACACCAAAATATAAATCTGAAACAAAAATGAAAGTTAAATTTAGAGCAATTGCAAATTTCGTAAGGAACTTTACAAAACTGGAAGCAAACTCATGGCACAATGACAATCATAAGGGAGAGAGCATATGTTTGTCAAAAACATATGTGGCTGCACTTTCAGTCATGCCAGAATTATATACGGTAATTTGACATTGCCTGCAAAAACGTCTGTGTGGCTGGGACCAGGAATCGATCTTTATACCCTTTATTTGGGCTGAACTTGTTATATTTTTTACGAATATTTGAAAAATCACAAGCATATCCTAACAGTAAAATGCATAACGAACCTTCGGCCGCCGCGCAAAAAACATTAACTGTTATTAATTTGAATCGGCATACCTACAATAAAATTTTGTATGCATACAA
>NW_016206169.1:0-2138 GCF_001687245.7 Rhagoletis zephyria
TTTTGCTGATAAAAAAATAAACTGAATAAAAAATGCAACCGGAAGTAACAAATCAATACCAAAGTAATATAACTTTAACCGTGTGAATAAAAAATAAAACTCAAATTTGTGTGTGTTATAAATTGATTTTTAAAATAGCGTCAGATAAAATAAAATGTGTTTTTTTTATTGTAGTTTCTTTATCAAACCAAGCATTTTTGTTTTTTAACAAAAAACAAACTGAATTTTTTGTTTAAAATTTTATTTTTATTTTTATTTTTTAAATTTTACCACAACAAAATTTTAAAAAATCTTTTGTTGTTTTAGTTGATTTATATCTTGCATTTTGTTTAGCCAAAAAACATTTTAAAACTAAAATGAAAAAATAATCAAAAAAATCATAATTAGAAGAAACGAATCGGACCCTTATTCTTTTAATCGATTTCTATTGAAAGCCGAATCGTTCTGTTCTTCATCCATAAATTAATCATCGGTTTTTTATTTTCACTTTTTACAATTCCTTTTCCTTTTCAATGTTGCTACAACCGTTTTTCTGTTCAGTTTTCGCAGTTAAGCAAAGTCAAGTTTATATAAAAAAAGAAACAAAAAGTAACAGTTTTTCTTTTATTTTCAATAGAACTTTCCCTTTCTCAATTTTTCAGTTATTTTACATTGACTATCAAAAGTCAATGTTTTTCTTTTCTTTTCACTTTGTTTTTGCAGACATTGAAAATCGACCAAGTTCAGTCAACTGGAAAGAGTGAAGAAAAAATTTGTCTACAAAAAAGTTGGATACTACTTTTGATTGGCCACACTAAAAGAAAAAAGAATAAAACGAGTGAAAATTTCAAGTGCATTAAAAAAGAAAACAGAAAACGGTGGCAAATTAATTTTGTGTGAATAAAGAATAAAAAACTTATACTCGCTAGACTCAATTAGGAAGGCAGTTTTTAAATGAGACTAAATTTTTATACTTTTTTCGCTGTAAAATTTTCTCAACTGTATAGAAAGCATCTAAAATCATCGTTTTTCAAAAAAAAAATACCAAAACTTTGGCAATTTGAAACAAGGGAGAAGAAGAAGAAAACACAAAAATCCCCAACAATTAGTCTAATGGAAATTTATTGATGAGGCGGCAATTGCATTTTTGCCCCAGCGATCTTTTTTTCTTGTGATTTAGTAGAATCCAGTCAGTCAGTCAGCCAGCTAGCTTGCCTGCCCTGTCTAGTCACCCAAGTTTCCAAAAACTGTCTATCCAAAGTGCAAATTCAAAGCTGCCAAAAAAATTGAACGGGGAAAAGGGGTCGGGATGAATTAAATGTAGATAAATTGCTGCTGCTGCCGCGGAAATGAAGGCTAATTTGAACAGTGCGCAAATCTAAGAAAACACACAGAAACAAAAAGAAAACAAAAATGATAAATGAACAAGAGGATTGGGCAATTTGAGGTTGTCTGAAGGCTGGTATGAAAATNGCAATTTGAGGTTGTCTGAAGGCTGGTATGAAAATAAAAATTTAAAATTGTTTTTTAGAAAAAACTAAAAATCAATTTTAAAAACTATGCCAAATTTTTGTTTGCAAAATAAATAAATCAAAGTACGCTACTCCGATTAATCATCCAATTGATGATTATTTAATTTTATTGGCTTGCACTGAAAACAGCTGAAAACATTTTTTTTCTTTCTCTCTTTTTCTTTAAACTTTCCATCTTTACATCAACTTTCTAAAAGTTTAACCATTTTATTCTTTGCGCAGCTGTTTTCATGGCTAGTACCCCTTGCACAAAACTTTTTTGTTGTTTACAGTAAAAAACAACAAAAAAAGAGGGGAATTCTAAACCATTAATAATATTTCCCTTCTTTTCCCTTCTTTGTTTGTTCTTTACAACTTTATTACTAATAGAATACCCCCCAAAACTGATTGTCCTGTACCTACAAGACAAGTAAATAGTAGACAAAGGAGGCAGCAGCAGTTCAGTACAACTAATGATGAGTAATCAGCAATTGGGTATCCGTTGATTTAGCCTGTGTGCGGCTTTGTCCGTGCACAAAGAAAGAATAAAGAATTCGTGAGAAAACAATGCTCAAAGAATATTCCTCACAATTCCTCTCTCTCTCTCTTCTTTTCCGGCTCTTTCTCTCTTCATTAGGGACTTCATCA